>NC_063048.1:10720382-10759118 GCF_018812025.1 Megalobrama amblycephala | reverse complement strand
AATGGTGGAAAAAATATGAAATCTGATCTTTCAAACTGAAGAGAAAAAAAAAGTGTATATATATATATATATATATATATATATATATATATATATATATATATATATATATATATATATATATATATATATATATATATATATATATATATATAAAATGATCATATTTATTTTTATTGCATGTCAAAGTCAAACTAATTATGAAAGTGAAAATGTTTTTTCCTGTTCAGACTACAAACTAAACTGGTTTGAGTCAGATAAGAAGTCTCATCATGGACTTAGTTTTCACATAAAAGAACATTTTTATTATTAGTATCAAAAAGGTCAATTGAAATCCACTGTGGTTTTAAAACTGTAAAACAATAAGTTGTAAAAGCAATAATTGCAAAGGAGTGAATACTTTTTATAGTCACCATACATCCACATTTATCCAGAAGAGCAAGTATTGTGTTTGAATAGGTGCCTGACAGATCACTGGGGTGGCGTCCCATGGACGAGTTCATTTTTCAGAAATAATGTGTCCTAGGACATATTTGGAAGAGAACACTACCATCAAGGATATTCTTGGAGCCTTGAAAGGCGCATATGTATATTTAGTGTACATGTGGGTTTTAGTGGCTCCTGTCTTGTAAACCTTGGTGATCAGTAGGGACTCTGAGAAAGTTGTGCTGTAATTTTGGGCAAAGATTTGTGTCCATTGCAGTACTATATATGTGTGTTTATGAGCGCTGTGACACGACCGAATGACTGCTTTTTGATTACTTTTGACCTAACTTGTTTATTATCTGCATTACATTAGGTAAAATCAATTAAGTATGAACAAATTAGTTCCATTGTGTGAATAACATGTAATCATGTAAAATAAAAAAGTAACTGTAATCTGATTATGCGATTATAAAACATAATCTAATTACAGTTACCTAATTTTTGGAATTTGATTATGTAATCCAGATTAAATATAATCAGATACTACACAGCATCTTTAGCTCCCTTTACACCAGCAGGCGTTAATTCCTTCACGTAGCGTTCATACCACGGTTTAACAACAACAGTTAAACCCTATGCGAAAGGATATGCATATAACAAGCTTGGTGCCCCCGATTCAACGAGGTCAGTGGCTGGTCTTTTGTAGCAGCACTAATGAGAATTCAATTAAACAAAATGCGTTTCCGTTGTCTCAATGACCTAATGAGAGGCATGGTATGGTGGGAAAACCCAGCACCTGTGCAAGCACGCAAGTGACACTACGCAGTACCCTACACGCTAATGCGAACCCACCAACCGGTGGCCGCTTCATTCAGCAGAGCAGTGACGGGGGTGAAAGAACAAGCTTAATTACCAGAAAATGCAATCAGCGCTAGAGTTCACTCACAGACAATAGCTGGGGCATGGACCTCATTGGGGTTACCTAAAAGGGCCCAGTGGACAATTGGGTCATTGACATCAGATTGCTTGACAAGTCCCCACAGGGCAGTGGAGAGTTCAAAAACCAGAGCAAAATCGAGAAGTTTGTCGCTGAATCTGTCAGAAAGGGCCTGTCAGGAGTGATTAGCGCACCCGCCAAGCGCCCAAATGATCAAAAAGTCCTGTCCCTAACACACACACACACACACACCGGCCCCCACCGCTGCAGGTTTAATTTGAATTTGCATGGCTCTGTGTCTCAGTCTTCCTCGGGCATGATATAATTACTGCTATGAGGACTGCCCCATTGGCTCAGTGCTGTCTGGAGATGTTTTGCGAGCTAGCTGAGTTTGGAGAGTTCAGTCAGTCAAAGAGCTGCAATATTGTCTGCTAACGGGGATTTAGTATTGCTATCAGTCCGTCAGTTTTCTATGGCACTCTTTAATGCTGTCTTACTGCTGTGCCCACTGAGCTCTGTAAGGTGACAGGAGCAATTGAACTTACCAGGGTGTGCATGTGGGTGTTGTTAGAGAAAATTGAAACTAGGTCCTAAGTACTTTTTTCAAAAGTTTTTACTTTTTGCCTTAAGCCGGAGACACACTTAACAATTGTAAGGCCGATTATGAATGTAATTTGATACGAATGATCATGCCCAAACGTGCCGATTCAAAGCCAGTTGCGTTCAGTCGGTGTTTGTTTAAATTTCGTGTGTATTTAAATCTGCTTCAGTTGAAAGAAACAGTCTTTGTGTGTTGAGCTCAATTTTAGAATGTTTTAGCTAGACGTTAAGTGTGTCCCCGGCTTTAAGGCATCTTTAGATGCGCTGGCTCTAAATTTTGTGTAAATTAATTATCACATCAGAGACACCATTGAACTTTGTGTCATCGTCAGTCAGAATGCATTTTTCTTGTTGGCTGTGCATAAAAATTAATTCAAAAATGTAATCGCATGATACATAGTTTCTGTTTAACGCTTGAATATCATGTGGAAATGTGTGTTTTTGTTTTTTTAGCCCAAACATTGAAAGAATGAAAATATGAGATTATTATTTGCATGAAGGACCATTAAGATTTTTTTAACTGTAACATTATTTTAATTTAATTAAAACAATCAAGCACATTTGCTCTTTAATTCTCATTACTATAACACCCTTTCCAGACACACTGATGCTGCTTATTATTATTATTTTAATTTAGTTCTTTATAGATGTAAGTACAGTTTGGGTTTCAGTGAGATTTTTTTATAAAAGAAAATAATACTATTATTCAGCAAGATCTGATTAAATTGATCAAAAGTGACAGGAAAGATTTTTATAGTGTTACAATTTTTTTTTTTTTTTTTTTTTTTTTTTTATAAATAAATGCTGGGGGTTTTTTGTTGTTGTTTGTTTTGTTTTTTATAATTCATCAGTGAATCCAAAAATTTTAAACATCACAACACTGATGATAATAGGAAATATTTCTTAAGCAACAAATCGGCATATTATAATGATTTCTGAAGGATTGTGTTACACTAAATACTGGAGGAATGATGATGAAAATTCAGCTCTGCCAACACATGAATAAATTACGTTTTAAAACAGATACATTTTTTTTTTTAAATAGTTGTTTTAAATTGTAATAGTATTTCACAAAATTAGTTTTTATTTATTTATTTTTATTTTATTTTTTTTCACATCCAATGAATCTAATGAGACCTGAGGGTTTAAATGTGATCCTGGACCACAAAACCAGTCCTAAATCGCAATTTGTAGCAATAGCCAACAATACATTGTATAGGTCAAAATTGTCGATTTTTCTTTTATGCCAAAAATCATTAGGATATTAAGTATAGATCATGTTCCATGAAGATATTTTTGTAAATGTCCTACCATAAATATATAAATAATGTATTTTTGTAAGTAATATGTGTTGCTAAGGGCTTCATTTGGACAACTATAAAGGCAATTTTCTCAATATTTAGATTTTTTTATATAACCCTCAGATTCCAGATTTCCAAATAGTTGTATCTCAGCAAAATATTATATTATTATCCTAACAATAACAAACCATACATCAATGGAAAGCTTATTTAGATGATGTATAAATCTCAATTTAAAAAAACTGACACTTATGACTTGTTTTGTGGTCCAGGGTCACAAATGTGCTTAAAATTCTTAGGATTTCGATGGTTTCATTTTGGATTACTGCTTGAAATGCCTGCTTTTGCCACCATTGCAGTTCGTTAGCCTGTTAAATCACAACACATTGCCACAGGTAAGCGCTATCAAATCAATCACTTGGCCAAAGTCCTTAGAGTAGATGCACAACATCATTTAATCCAAATTTATTTGTTTAAACAAGAAAAACATTCTGCTAATAGTATTGTTTTTGACAGTGATCCAGTACGATGTTTATTTGGCCTGTTTTCTCACCCCTTCAGACATAATTTGTCCATTAAGCAGCAACAAAGCCACTATTATTCAGCACCTTGAGTGACTCTGTCCGTAAACAACTGACGTCAAAATGCCAGACAGTGAGATTACAGTAACGGTGATTTTGGCTTGCGAGTGAGAGTCCGTGAACACATAGGGAACATGCCGATCTCTCACTGAAAGACCTGTCCCCTTTCATCAATGTCTGTTAAATCTATTGTGGCAGATCAGAGAAGAGTGCAGCTATTCCAACAGGGCACAATTGACCTTGTGTGGCCTTCCCCAGCAGCTGTCACGTTGCCACACTGTAATGGAGGCAATTAGCCGCACTGTCTCTAGAGCTGTGTGTCTGTTACCATCACAGTCAAATCTACTGCACACATCCATGCAAACACACACGTACCTGTAGACATGTATAATCGATGTAGCAAGTCAAGTTCACACTAGCAGAGTAACCACAGGTGTAGTTCATCACATTATATGGACATGATCCACTAACATTTGTCAGCCAGAAAATGTCCAAATACTTTGTCTTAATGTCCCCCTGTGGTGAACATTGTATATATGTCTATGTGGTTATTTTAATATGCTTTAAGACAAACCATGTGCAAAATCATAAGTCAACACCATTGCTGAGTATTTTCTCTTTAAAACTGCAGTGATCTAAAGACAGTTACAGAAACTGGGGTTTTTTTACGCCACAAACTACCTTGTAACTAATCACGTCAATGTGCTGGCAGGCTTTAGCATATCATTAACTATGACCGCACTAAAGCACGGGAGTTGTGTAACATTAGCACCACATTATTAGCTGTTTGATAACATAGTCAAGCAAAAGGCTAATCATATTAATTATCGTTATGACGTTGTAAAATACGATACCATTGTGCAGCATTTACCTCAGTCAGTTGACTGAGTGGATCTCTGAACTTGTGAGCAAGTAGAGGCGGAGCTAATTAGGATATTCATAGATCCACATATACTAAATGAAGCAAAGGTGTAGAGTTACATTCAAGGTATTTTATGGCAAATTTTCACAGGAAAATATGTTTGAATATGTCATTTTGGTGATCAAAGATGAGTTTTAAAAGATAAAATGATTGACTACAGGGGGACTTTAAATGGGGTCCCTTGCTAGGCCCCCTAAATTTCTACTCAGCCCCCCTAAAAAATTTGATTAGCTCCGTAATCTATGCACAAATTTGTGATTGCCTTAGAAAATGATATTTTCATTTGAAAATGTATTAAAATGTATCATTGTGGGTGTGGCATAAGATTGACATCATGCACAATAAAAACAATCACACTGTAAACATGATTTTGTTGGCCTAACCTGGTTGCCTTAAAGGTGCCCTAGAATGTCCATTTCACAAGATGTAATATAAGTCTAAGGTGTCCCCAGAATGTGTCTGTGAAGTTTCAGCTCCAAATACCCCCATAGATTTTTTTATTATACCATGTTTTAACTGCCTATTTTGGGGTGTAATTAAAAATGTGCCGATTCAGTGCGTGTACACCTTTAAATGCTCGTGCTCCCCTCCCTCAAGCACGCAAGAGTCGCAACTCTATAATACATTGCATAAACAATAAAAGTTCACACAGCTAATATAACTCTATTTACAAAGTGTTTGTGATGCAGCATATCAGATAACATAATGAATGAATGAATGATGAGTCTGATGATGCTCTGTGACTAACGGGACTAATGCTACACTGTTGGAGAGATTTATAAAGAATGAAGATGTGTTTATGAATTATACAGACTGCAATACAGTAAGAAACAATGGTAACTTTAACCACATTTAACAGTACATTATGCTAATGAAACATTTAGAAAGACAATTTACAAATATTACTAAATATATCATGATATCATGCATCATGAACTTCTGATGATTCGGCTGTGCAGCTCCAGACGTTAATACTGGCTTGTCTAATGCTTTGAACATGGGCTGATATATGCAAATGTTGGGGGCTGAAAATGTTGGGGATTGAAATATTATCAATCCAGACTTGCGTCACAGTCGGTGTTATGTTGAGATTCGCCTGTTTTTCCATGGTGATTTACATATGAAGGAGGAAACAATGGTGTTTGAGGCTCATGGTATGTCATTTCCATGTAATGAACTCTTATTATTCAACTATGCCAAGGTCAATTCAATTTTAAATTCTAGGGCACCTTTAAAATTTTGAGTTAAAAAAATTTGAGTTGATGCAAAGAAAGAGATTTATTGGTTTATTCAACAGAATCTCAAAATATTATGTTATCTGAACAACATTTGTGAACCCAGCTGATTTGACAAGTTTTGTGAAAAGTTGTGATAAATCATGAAAATAATTTTTTACAGTGCAGTGACAGTGACAGATAAACACCATGTGGAGTTATTTCGTTCCACTAAATAACAATGACCCAGCAACTGATTGTGACATTTATAGCCCTAGAGTAAAGGCATTTGTGGTTTTTGATGTCACTTTGAATTATAGACATGGCAAATTGATAGATTCATGCGCTGTTATTTGTTTATTTATTTATTAATTTTTTATAGAAAACAAAAAAGGAATGGTTTAATATAGGACAGATTTAACATACTTCCAATCTAAACAATATATAAGGTTTGTCTATATTCTAAATTAATATTAATGAATGTGATATGGTTAGCTAAATTGATTTAAAATAAAAATAAATATTCAGGGGGTTGACTTGAATAAGTAGAACGTATTGTATAGGCTATTGTTCCTGCCTATACCCTAGTATACAAACAATTATTAAATATTTTTTAATCATACTCTCATTGAGGGCTTAGCTCCCCTAATATTGAAATCCTACACTGTAAAAAAAATCCCAGTAAAATTTACGGTAAAAAAACGGCAGCTGTGGTTGCCAGAACTTTACCGTAAAAAATACAGTAGCAACGTAAAAAAAAAAAAAATCAGTTAAATTTACGGTAAAATAACATATTTCATTAACTGATATAATGTTAATTTACCAACCTAATGAAGTACTAATATCTGTTTTGTACCTTTATAATACACTGACAGTCACCAAACACAATGGTGAGAAGAGTCACATGATGAATCAAAGTTCATAACAAGCAGCTTTTCCACAAGCTGAGGAGGACAATACTAATATATAGAAGGTGCACACAGTGTCATTCACACACACTAAACACCATCATGGTAACATGCATGAAATTTTAAAAATGCAATAAACATTAATTTAACAACATTAGATGTAACATAAAACCCTAATGTACATAACTGATTAGAAAAAAAATGAGAAAAACTAAGAAGAAACAGAGTTATTTCAACGAAAATATATCAAATGTGAAGTGTCACGCAGGGAATTGTGGGAATGTCAATTTATGGTTTTTCACTGTAAATTTTACAATGAATTGTTATTTTTTAAATGTACCGTTAGATCTATTACAGTTATTCACCGTATATAGTACGGAAACTTTCTGTAAACCAATTGACAGTTTTTCACCGCAGCATTTTTACAGTCTTTTACTGTTAAAATCACGGTCGAATCGCCCCTGGGTCCTATTGCTTTTTTACATTTTCAACTTTCTTCAGTGTAATGTTGCTGTTTGAGCATGAAAAAGGTCTGCAAAGTTACAAAGCATAAAGTCCACTCCACTTTCCACTCCACTCCACTTTTCTGAACTCCATGAAAAGCGTCGATTGTAGTCTTGAGTTTTCTTCTGGGAACGAACACGTCGCAATGCCCAAGGCATACACAAAAGTAAGGGGGCAAGGCCTGGTTGAGTTGCATTAGTAGTGTGTTGTCGCCACGTCCAAGAGATGCTGTTTTTTTTCACCTCGGATCTAATGCTGTTATGGTATGGGGCGTGGCATTTCCAAAAACGCGCTCAAAGTTGTTGACCAATCACAACACACTGATCCAGCCGACCAGTCAGAGCACAATTGTGTTTTTAAATGTAAATGCAAATAAAGTTTATCATCTACAGGAAAATAGGGGATTTAAGGACAAGTCCTTGTTAAAATTCTTGGCCAGAAATGAAGGAAATTCCAATCATACTTTAAAACATGGGTGGGGCATGTGTCATTGGGTATTGCGGTTTGCTATTCACAAATGACTGTGCAATACTTACTGACGGGAAGTTTCAAAACACAAACATCCACACCTTAACACAGCTCATCAGGATGGTCGTTTGTAGCAGAATTCAGCTTTGAAATGTACTTATTCAGTTTAAACATGTTGAAGCATTCTTGTATGAGTCTGTACAATGACACAATCCTCAATATAAAAATCTTCTCACATCAAAGAGGAGTCCAGGGGCTGAATCACTCATTATTTAACAGGTTGGCATTCACACAATTTCATCTTTATTCAGACACCATATTTATTAAAAATGTAATTTATTCCTGTGTTGGCAAAGCTGAATTTTCAGCATCATTACTACAGTATTCAGTGTCACATGATCCTTCAGAAATCGTTCTTATACATGCTGATTTGGTGCTCAAGAAACATTTCTTAATATTATCAATGTTGAAAACATTTGTGCTGCTTAATATTTTGTTTGAAAAGAATAAAACAACAGCATTTACTTGAAATAGATGTTTTTTTAATGCGTTCTTGCAGAATAAAAGTATTGTGTTTGTATATACACTACAATTCTTTTTTTTTCTTTTTTCTTTTTTTTTAAATGAATTGTTGTGTATACACAAACACAATCTATCCTGCTCTTGGTTGTATTACAGGATTCAAACAACTATTCTGAGGCATAAATCATTTATTCTAAATGTAAATTACCATTTTCTTATCTGAAATTTAAAACTGACCATATTATCAAATTACCAAAGGGCAAATAAGGTTGAAATCTCCCTGTTCCTGTTTTTAATAAAGTATATGGTTGGGTACGGTGTATGGTTTACAGCTGGAAGGCAGATTTCTTTGGGACTTTCCATGTTCTGTCAAAGGCAGTTTCAAACAAATCTCAAGTGAATCTCTGAGCACAAATATGCTTTGAAATGCAACAATTCTGCTTTTCAAATCTACTAGTAAACCTTCATACATAACTGAACCTCTATACTGAATGTATGTCATCAAAGCCAAAGGTCAGCATAATTTTTTTCTTGTAATCTATTTGTGAGGTTGTGAAATACAAAAAGTTTTAGTCATAAAATTAGCTTATTGAACATATTTTAGCAGTTTAAAGGTAACAATGTGAATATATTTGTGTCATAATATCGAATGACAGCAGTTTCTTCATGCTCGCCCTGATTACTAAGGTCACAGTTATGTTTCTCATGGTCAGATTTGTAGATTAGTAGTACCATAAGAAAGACTAAAAAGTCCATTCTAAAAAGAAAAGAACTTCGTTCTGTTTGACCCGATTCTCAAAGAGGCGAGGAGGCCTCAGACAGTTATAATAAAGTTGACCCTGTCCTTGTTTTCTATTGTACTCTAGCGGGTCAGTGGGCCACATAATCTCTGGCTTTGATTTAGGCTTCAAGCTCAACATAGCAGGGCTAGACTGGAGTTTAGCAGTTGGAGACTTCTTTCTCTCTCTTCTTTCCTTTTGTGCAGACATAAGCCCATAGGATGGAGCAAGTGTAATCCTGTGTTCTTAAGACCAGCACACGGCTGTGCTGCTAATGAGAGTGACCGCACATTCACCCCGAGCAGCAAAAACACACTGGGCTCAAGTATTCAAAGGCCGACGGAGGGGAACCTGTTTATACCATTCTGTTTCATCACTATACTTCTCAGCTTTCTGGTCATATACTTATTATATTTTTTAAATGACCATTTCTTTAGCAGTAATGCAGTACAAGAATGCCAGTTAAGGTTTTTTAAGTTTGAAACTGAGAGACAATCTATACCTATTTTGTTGGTATTCGTCCACACAATGAAAAGTCAGTATATGTCCAATGTTGTTCTGAACCCCATTGACTTTTGTTGTATGGATTAAAACGGTTGAAACATCCTTCAAAAAGTATTCATTTGTGTTTCACAGTAGAACGAAAGTCATACAGGTTTGGAACAACATGAGGGTGGGTAAATGATACCAGAATATTAATTTTTCAGGGCGAACTACACTCTTTAAAATAAAGTTTCTTTATTGGCATCTACAGTATATGGTTTCATGAAGAACCTTTAAAATGCATGGAACATTTCCATTCCACAAAAGGTTCTTTATAGTGGAAAAGAAGTTCTTTAGATTTTTTTTTTTTTTTTTTTTTTTTTTCTTCACACAAGAAAAAAATGTGCTTCATAATTGCTTACTGTCTGAGTAGGTACTACATTTGAATTTACTTTGCAACTGTTAAAATGAAATTCGGACATACTTACGTCCGCCATGTTGTCATTGTCATGTGACCTACCAGCGTCAGTTGCACTGTAAAAAAAATCCAGTTGTTTCTATGGAAAAATACCGGCAGCTGTGGTTACCAGAACAATACTGTAAAAATGACATGAAACCGTAAACATACTTATGGAGTTACATGTGAATTTTACATTTTAAATCTGTTAAATTTACGGTAAAATAACGTATTTCATTAACTGATATAATGTTAATTTACCAACCTAATGAAGTACTAATATCTGTTTTGTACCTTTATAATACACTGACAGTCACCAAACACAGTGGTGATGAGAGTCACATGATGAATCAAAGTTCATCACAAGCAGCTTTTCCACAAGCTGAGAAGCACAATACTAACATATAGAAGGTGCACACAGTGTCATTCACACACACACTAAACACCATCATGGTAACATGCATGAAATTTTAAAAATGCAATAAACATTAATTTAACAACATTAGATGTAACATAAAACCCTAATGTACATAACTGATTAGAAAAAATGAGAAAAACTAAGAAGAAACAGAGTTATTTCAACGAAAATATATCAAATGTGAAGTATCACGCAGGAATTGTGGGAATGTCAATATACGGTTTTTCACTGTAAATTTTACAATGAATTGTTATTTTTCACTTCCAAAACTGTGAATTTAACGGTATTTTACCGTAAAATTACATTAAATGTACCATTAGATCTATTACAGTTATTCACCGTATATAGTACGGAAACTTTCTGTAAACCAATCAACAGTTTTTCACCGCAGCAATTTTACAGTCTTTTACTGTTAAAATCACGGTCATTTTTTACAGTGTGCGTCGCTTCACTGCCATTCATAAATTCTCTTCCCTGGCCTCATGGGATAGTAAAGTGTCAATCGAAAGCCCACTTCAGAATCTCTGCAGAAGTAATAGGTCATCCAGGGACTTCCGCCTACTGTTTTTTGAATACTATGTATTCGGACATACTCTGTGTATGTACTGTTTTTTGCATACTATATAGTAGGGAAGTATTCGATTTCGGACACAGCGATGGTTCTTTTAAGAACTACTAAAAGGTTCTTTGGGGGACCAAAAATGGTTCTTCTATGCCATCACCGCAAAAACTCTCTTTTGGAACCTTTATTTTTAAGAATGTATTCCTTTAAGTGATCTTGAGACTGTCAACTCTAATCTTTTCGCATCTCTTTCTCATTCCATCTCGAGAACTGGATGAACCTCAAATGTCTTTTAATTAGACCTGCAGATGGAGAGACAGACAGACAGAGGCAGAGACAGCAAGACTGCTTTAATCAACAGCCCTTAAGGCAGTATGTGTCTGTTTCACCCAAGTAGAGGAAAAATCCCCTCTGATCTCACTTCCATCATTCCCTTGTTCACTCTCAGCACCTATTTTCTATCTTTCTCCTCTGTCACTCTTTCCTTTGCACCAGGCTTTAAATCTCTTTCAATTTACCAGATTTACTGAATGAATGTTTCCCTGCCTTAAAAAGAGCATGCAATATGTCAGGCATGTAATGCTTATTTAAACAAAGTATTATTTGTGGATTATTGTATAGTAGGTATAATGTTTTTTCTAAAACAGTGACAGAACTTCACGAAATTTGATCTGTCCGAAGTGTCCTTCCTCAGATAAGCTGCTTTTAATCAAAGTATACCCCATTTAGAAGTGAACTGAAAATGTTCCCTGAATTTTAATTAATATTACAAACAGAACTGAAATTTGAATATCAGGAAGTAAAATTAAAAGGAACTGAAATTCAAAGAAATTCATATAAGTGCAAGTGTAATTTTTGTCTCAAAAACAGATTTGTCAAGACAAACTTTAAAGGTCCCGTTCTTCGTGATCCCATGTTTCAAACTTTAGTTAGTGTGTAATGTTGTTGTTAGAGTATAAATAAAATCTGTAAAATTTTAAAGCTCAAAGTTCAATGCCAAGCGAGATATTTTATTTAACAGAAGTCGCCTACATCGAACGGCCAGTTTGGACTACATCCCTCTACTTCCTTCTTTAATGACGTCACTAAAACAGTTTTTTGACTAACCTCCGCCCACAGGAATACACAAGAGTTGCGTTTGTAGAGTGTGTTTGTCGCCATGTCGTCGAAACGCTGTTATTTTCATCCCACAGTTCAATCACCGGGTCTGATTCCGGCTCAAATTGATAGGGTAAAATTAAAGACATGTTTACAATAACACTGAGCGCATGCATCTCCACGTTATGGTAAGAGGCGTGACTTTCCGGGCAAGGTTCGCTAAACTGCTGTCCCGAAAAACGGGACCTTTAAATGATGGCTTGACAATGTCAAGTTTAAAGGTCCCGTTTTTCGTGGTTTTTTGAAGCTTTGATTGTGTTTATAGTGTGCAATATAACATGTGTTCATGTTTCGCGTGTAAAAAAACACAGTATTTTTCACATAATTTACTTATCTGTATACCGCTGTTTCCACTGTCATAAAAACGGGCTGATGACTTCCTTGTACTATGAAGTCCCTCCTTCAGAAATACGTAACGAGTTCTGATTGTGCCAGCGGTTCCTGTGTTGTGATTCGACAGCAGTTTAGCGAACCTTGCCCGGAAAAGTCACGCCTCTTACCATAACGTGGAGATGCACGCGCTCAGTGTTATTGTAAACATGTCTTTAATTTTACCCTATCAATTTGAGCCGGAATCAGACCCGGTGATTGGACTGCGGGATGAAAATAACAGCGTTTGGCGACAAACACACTCTACAAACGCAACTCTTGTGTATTCCTGTGGGCGGAGGTTAGTCAAAAAACTGTTTTAGTGACGTCATTAAAGAAGGAAGTAGAGGGATGTAGTCCAAACTGGCCGTTCGATGTAGGCGACTTCTGTTAAATAAAATATCTCGCTTGGCATTGAACTTTGAGCTTTAAAAATTTTACAGATTTTATTTATACTTTAACAACAACATTACACACTAACTAAAGTTTGAAACATGGGATCACGAAGAACGGGACCTTTAAAGTCTTTACAAGACAGACAAACAGATATTTGAAATGTTATTATAGAATTTTGTATTATATTATATTATATATATATAGGGTTAGGGTTGTATTATATTTTATATATAGGGTTATGTATTTACTAAATTAATGTATATTGTACAGACACTTTATTTTTCAGAATGCAAATATATGTTAGATTTCTATTAAATTTAAATTAATCAAATTCCACTTCCTGTAGTACTGGTTTCATTTTTGTCTTAGGTAGGAACCTTTTTTTTTAGCCAGGAATGCCAAATTGTCTAATTATTATTATTATTATTATTATTGTGTGTGTGTGTGTGTGTGTGTGTGTGTGTGTGTGTGTGTGTGTGTGTGTGTGTGTGTGTGTGTGTGTGTGTGTGTGTGTGTGTGTGTGTGTGTGTGCGTGCGTGTGCGCGTGTGTGTGTGTGTGTGCTGTTTATATGATTTCTGAGGACACAAATTTGTATAATGACATATTACAACGTAAACATGGTTTATGAGTCCTTATAATTAAAATGGCTTAAAAACATACTAAACAAAGTGTTATTAAAAATGTAAAAATGCAGAAAGTTTTGTGTAATGGGTAGGGTTAGGGTTAGTGTAGGAGGATCGAATATACAGTTGTACAGTATAAAAACAATTACGCCTATGGAATGTCCTCATAATGATAGGTGCAGCAACATGTGTGCGCGAGTGTGTGTGTGTGTGTGTGTGTGTGTGTGTGTGTGTGTGTGTGTGTGTGGGCGTCCAGAAGTCTTAGATTTCAGTTAGATTTGACACATGGCAACTTGTGACCCTCAGCTGGTCCCTTATTCAACTTTCCTGGTCTTTCCTTCCTTTTCATTCTTTCTGTCATTCACTCCTGTTATTCATCTCCTGTCTCCTTCCACCTTTTCCTTTAAACTTCAGTCTCTAACACACTCTTTCTCTCTCATATGGGCTTTTTCCCAATGTAAATAATTCCTCAGTGTCTCTCCAGAGATGACAGGTTGAGAGACGTGCGAATGAGGTGATGAACTCTTGCTCAACGCTCAGCGAGTCTGATCCAACAGAGGTCAAAGGAGGCTTCAGTGCAGATTCAATTTAGATTACAACCACAGGCAGCTATTGTTTTAACTTGAAATAGAATCTGAGACGTCTAATAGAAAAACAGACAGAAGTTCAAGGCTATATATCTGTTGTGACACAAAGTAATTCGTGGTTTCACAAGTGTTTAATATAAGCAACACTGATAAAGTACTTTGTCTGAGTTGCCAAGTATTTGGATATTCCTGAGACGTCCTATTGTACAGTGAATCTGAGAAGTAATAAATAGATTCATTGGGGTATTTGTAAGGGTTTTAAAGGCTCATCTCATCTTGCAACCACCCAGAACACCCTGTGTTGGACCCTATTCATTTGATCATCCAAATAAAATTGTGCTAAATGAATAAATGTAAATGCAATAATTATGGATTTAATGATTTAATAACAATACAAAATGAATAAAACTTGATTTTTACATTTGCTAAAAAAAAATGGTGTTCTGGGTTGTTGCTAGGGTGTTTCTATGCAGTTGCTAAGGTGTTCTGAATGGTTTCTAGGTGGTTGCTTCAACAGATCCCAATTCCAAGAATCTATGACATTCTGGTCCCTGCTTCATTGTAAGTTTATTTCCACCAATGTAATTGTCCAGCAAACTTAATTTTACTCCACTGGTCAAAGGCAGTGTTTCCCAAACTTTTTTCAGTCACGGCACCCTTTGAAAATGATAAAAAAAAATTGTGGCACTCTACACTAGTGTTGTCACGATATTGGAATTTCTAAATTCAATTCAATACCTTGAAAAATATTGATATTCAATACCACTGGGAAGAACCGTTGTACTGTCATACAGATATTTTTAATATTATCTAATTTTTTGTCCAAACATCTAGGCAATCAATAACTTCTTCTGAAGAGATCACTTTATATGATGACAGATTTTAATTTAGGCTTTTATTCATATATTAAATATCATATATTCATATATTTTATTCTAAATGTTTGAGTGTTTGACACTCTGAGTGAGATTTTACACTCAGGGTAATTTTGTTGCAATTGCACAAGATAGCTTGATTTCAAATTTTGAATTGAATTTTAAAAAAGACAAGTAAACAGTCAGTAAAAAATAAAAACAAATTACTAACAATAACACAAATAAATACAAACCAGATTCCAAAAAAGTTGGGACACTGTACAAATTGTGAATAAAAAAGGAATGCAATAATTTACAAATCTCATAAACTTATATTTTATTCACAACAGAATATAGATAACATATCAAATGTTGAAAGTGAGACATTTTGAAATGTCATGCCAAATATTGGCTCATTTTGGATTTCATGGGAACTACACATTCCAAAAAAGTTGTAACAGGTAGCAATAAGAGGCCAGAAAAGTTAAATGTACATATAAGGAACAGCTGGAGGACCAATTTGCAACTTAATAGGTCAATTGGCAACATAATTGGGTATAAAAGAGCCTCTCAGAGTGGCAGTGTCTCTCAGAAGTCAAGATGGACAGAGGATCACCAATTCCCCAATGCTGTGGTGAAAAATAGTGGAGCAATATCAGAAAGGAGTTTCTCAGAGAAAAATTGCAAAGAGTTTGAAGTTATCATCATCTACAGTGCATAATATCATCCAAAGATTCAGAGAATCTGGAACAATCTCTGTGCGTACGGGTCAAGGCCGGAAAACCATACCGGATGCCCGTGATCTTCGGGCCCTTAGACGCCACTGCATCACATACAGGAATGCTACTGTAATGGAAATCACAACATGGGCTCAGGAATACTTCCAGAAAACATTGTCGGTGAACACAATCCACCGTGCCATTCGCCGTTGCCGGCTAAAACTCTATAGGTCAAAAAAGAAGCCATATCTAAACATGATCCAGAAGTGCAGGTGTTTTCTCTGGGCCAAGGCTCATTTAAAATGGACTGTGGCAAAGTGGAAAACTGTTCTGTGGTCAGACAAATCAAAATCTGAAGTTCTTTTTGGAAAACTGGGATGCCATGTCATCCGGACTAAAGAGGACAAGGACAAGGACCCAAGTTGTTATCAGCACTCAGTTCAGAAGATTGCATCTCTGATGGTATGAGGTTGCATGAGTGCGTGTGGCATGGGCAGCTTACACATCTGGAAAGGCACCATCAATGCTGAAAGGTATATCCAAGTTCTAGAACAACATATGCTCCCATCCAGACTTTGTCTCTTACAGGGAAGACCTTGCATTTTCCAACATGACAATGCCAGACCACATACTGCATCAATTACAACATCATGGCTGCGTAGAAGAAATGGCCAGCCTGCAGTCTAGATCTTTCACCCATAGAAAACATTTGGCGCATCATAAAGAGGAAGATGCGACAAAGAAGACCTAAGACAGTTGAGCAACTAGAAGCCTGTATTAGACATGAATGGGACAACATTCCTATTCCTAAACTTGAGCAACTTGTCTCCTCAGTCCCCAGACGTTTGCAGACTCTTATAAAAAGAAGAGGGGATGCCACACAGTGGTAAACATGGCCTTGTCCCAACTTTTTTGAGATGTGTTGATGCCATGAAATTTAAAATCAACTTATTTTTCCCTTAAAATGTTACATTTTCTCAGTTTAAACATTTGATATGTCATCTATGTTGTATTCTGAATAAAATATTGAAATTTGAAACTTCCACATCATTGCATTCTGTTTTTATTCACAATTTGTACAGTGTCCCAACTTTTTTGGAATCGGGTTTGTACAATAGAATAAAGAATAAAACCCTTTAAACACAACAAGCCGTGAAAAAGAAATCAATTTGACACTCGCGAGCTGTTTGAGAGCCGGCTTTATGTGTGCGCACTTTAGATGTGAGCACAGGAATGAAAATTATGTGCAATCCCATGTTAACCAAGCTTTCTTATGATTTACATTTTTATTATGAATTTCTGTGTATGTTATTTGTTGCTATTTGAGACATCAGAGATTGATGGTATATAATAAGGAATGCTTTTTACACAATTTAAAAATGTTTAAAGGATTTTTTTTTATGCCCTACTCTCGCCAGATGGCACCCTGGTTGGGAAACATTATTCTAAGGCATATGATTTTAAAACTACAATTTTTTTTCTATCAATATGAGTCCTTAGTACCTACTATATTCTTTCTGACCCCCTGCTACTACAGAGGTAAAAGGACCCGTCTGAGACCACCAGGGTAACCTGCAGTCACTAAGGTTACCTCTATCTATGGTAACAAGCTGTTCAACACTAGTGCACAAGTGCAACAGTGCGGAACAGAATGTCTGAGATTTGAGTGGACATTCTTTCTCCTTTTCTTTCTTTATATATGTCTCTCTCCAAATGCCCCTCTCCCCCACCTCTATTTTTTTCATTCTTTCTCTCTATGGCACGTTTTCACTTGGTCTCTCAGTGTGGCATCTGACCTATCACACACTTCAGTGCCCCCCACCCCTCGGCCTGTGCTCAATGCAGGGCCGACATGCTATTCAACATGTTCACATTCTAGACATATTAATGCACACTCATGCACTGACGCTAACACGCACATAATGACATAGGGGCCTGCTGTCTGTGTCTGTGTGTGGTACTGGGATTAAATCACGTTTGAGGACAGATGTTCCCACATCTGACCTATGTATGCTCTGTTAAATTACTACATTTCATTTGAACATACAGACACTGTGGCATGCGTGCTTCTCTCATGCCAAAAATCTGCAAAGGCACAGCCTGCGAGTGTCTGTTTGTGTGCATATATGTTGCATCCTGGGGCAATTTTGTATCTTTCAGCACCAGATAATTAGTCTGAACCAACACGCTCCTCTGTTGTGTAATGTTAGAGAGACAAGAGGTATGTGTTTGTTATGTCCAATATATGTATGTTTAATTAAGGAGTCAACGTCAATTTATTTGTCAAATGTACAACAATACAGTACAACTTCACAGTTCACAGTTTCATAAGATAATAATTTACATAAGGATAGAAATAAACAGTAAGACTATAAGGCAATATAAAGTTGTATGTGCAATTTTGGGAAAAAGAATGGGTATAATTTATGTATTACACAAAGCAATATACATAGTAATATTTGCAAATTTTAGGTGTGTCCAAATCTATGAAAATGACTACTGAAAAAAAAAAAAATGGTGTAGTACTTACTTACTTACAAACTATTTTCACTCAGAAATTGCTAATAAATTTCACAAATAATTACAAAGAAATGTTGAGTAACACACTGAATTAAATGTGGCATTTTGTAGAAGAAAGACAAGACAAATTTCTTGCAAAACACTCAGATAATCTTTGTTTTATTTACAAATTTGAAAAATAATTTATATAGTGTTAAACTAAAAATAAATTAAATAAAATACTTTATAAATCTTAAATCTATTATTCAAATATAGCACTTTACGTTTATCTATAAGATATTAGATTTTAAAGTGATGAATATTTTGAAAACTAGAACTTTATATATATGTAATAGAACTTTCTATTACACATATATTTCCTTTCTGTTCCAATTCAAATATAGCACTTTTTACAATATAAATGAGATATACACTCACCAGCCACTTCATAAGGTACACCTGTTCAACTGCTTGTTAACGCAAATATCTAATCAGCCAATCACATGGCAGCAACAAGTGCATTTAGGCATTTGTAGACATGCTGTGTCTGAAGACTTAGGCAGCTGACTCGTTGCCTCTCTGCCTTATCAGGCTATGACTTTGTAGACAGCATTTGCACACGAAGGTACCTCACGAAACTGATTTCGGACAGACTTCTACCGCACCATAGTGGTTTAACAATCTACAACAAAATAGAGAGAGCTTTAGTGATAACTAAGCAAATATTTAATTTTTACAATACTAATTTCTCACTAGAAATAACACAAAAAGTGAAAAGTTGGTGAAAAGTGTACATTTGCACACAAACTGACCACCAACCGCAACTTTCAGATGCCATATTAATGGATTCAGACTTCCTTTTTGTCTTCCTACCTCCGTATTCTACCTGTGGAGGCAACATTTTTCAGTTTTCGGATGCAACCACGATTCAAGACGATCTGCTGAAGTTCAAACTGAGCATCAGAATGGGGAAGAAAGGTGATTTAAGTGTTAATTTAAATTTGACTGAACGTGGCATGGTTGTTGGTGCCAGATGGGCTGTGATTTTCACGCACAACCATCTCTAGTGTTTAAAAAATAGTCTGAAAAAAAGAAAATATCCAGTCAGCGGCATTTCTGTGGGCGAAAATGCCTTGTTGATGCCAGAGGTCAGAGGGCAATGGTCAGACTGGTCTGAGCTGAAAGGCAACATTAACTCAAAAAAATTCATTACACTCATTACAAACGGTCTGCAGAAGAGCATCTCTGAATGCACAACGCGACCAACCTTGAAGCAGATACAGCAGCAGAAGACCACTCCTGTCAGCTAAGTCCTGGAAACTGAGGCTACAATTTGCATAGGCTCAACAAAATTGGACAATAGAAGAATTGGAAAAGTGTTGCCTGGTCGAGTCTCTATTTCTGCTGCAACATTCAGATGGTAGGGTCAGAATTTGGCGCAAACAACATGAAAGCATGGATCCATCCTGCCTTAGTATCAGTGGTTCAGGCTGCTGCTGGTGTAATGGTGTGGAGGATATTTTCACACACTTTGGGCCCCTTAGTACCAATTTAACATTGTTTAAATGCCACAGCCTACCTGAATACTGGTTGCTGACCATGTCCATCCCTTTATGACTACAGTGTTCCCATCTTCTAATGGCTACTTCCAGCAGGATAATGCACCATGTCACAAAGCTCAAATCATCTCAAACTGGTTTCTTGAACATGAAACAGAGTTCACTATACTCAAATGGCCTCCACAATCACCAGATCTCAATCCACATCAACTGCTTGATGCTATCATGTTAATATGGACCAAAATCCATATTGAATTAATGCAGTTCTGAAGGCAAAAGGGGGTCCAACCCGATACTAGCAAAGTGTACTTAATACACGGTGAGTGTATTTGCCCAGTTACCAGTTGCCCCCTTCCACCATCTCATAACTAAAGCCATAGGGCGGGACAGATGTCTGTCATCTCAGTCTAACTAAGCACACTCTGAATAGGCTCAGTCTAACCCCCGTCATGACTAGCTGAGACCAGACTGACCTCTGACCTCTCACTAATTACATACGGCTAAGGCAGTGATGATGGCGCAAATCCTGTATTTTCCAAACTTTTAATGTTCACAGGATGTCTCTACACTGAAAAATCACAATGCTGCAGTGGCAAATGTATACAAACGTCCGTCTGAACACTAAAGACCCTCAATACATTGAACAAATATAAACAAAATATGAAAAAATACATTTGTGGTTCAAATGTAGATATGCAAAAGTTAAAGGATTAGTTCACTTTCAAATGAAAATTATAGAGTCACTTTCTTCAGCTCATACACATTGGTCCTGTTCACTGCCATTATAAAGCTCGGATGCATGAAGGATATTTATTAATATTTCTCAGATTATGTTCATCAGAAAGAAGAAAGTCATATACACCTAGAATGGCTTAAGGGTGATTAAAGCTTGGGCTAATTTTCATTCGAAAGTGAATTGACCCTTCGCAAAGACCCGCCCCCCTTAGTTACTGTTGCTTTGTCCAACAAACCGTGGCGCTGTCACGCCACACATAGTGAAAAATACATCGTGGAGCAAAGAGGATACTGACAACACGTTCGACATACAAGACAGAGCAGGTTACTTATGATATTAAACAAAGTTCCAGCTTTCAAACTGTGTAGTTTTTTAAGAAATTCAAACAATAAAAACTGATTTGTGACTTTTTAATGTGTCGTGACCAGGGTCGTGACAGATTGCGCATCAGCTCAAGAGGCTCGTAAACTGATCATCTCTTTCTACTAGTCCATTTATAGCATCAAATAAACATGAATGAATATGAGAATGAATGTTGTTTCAAACGCGGAAAGACGTCAATACACACAATTTTTTCAAGTTTAACTCCACCGAGGTTAATCTACTAACTACTGACTGCTTTGTCGGACAAAATGGTGGATTCGGCGTTCTGATTAGTTAGATCGCTTGTCAATCAAACTCCCGGAAAAGGGTCAATTAATACTTTAAGTGCATTTTGAGAACGAAGACACAATTTAAAAAAAAAAAAAACAATAGATGTTAGTTCACAAGTTAATTCTTTTAAATCAAAGAAAACACTGTGGTAGTTTAAGAGTGTATTCCTATGCCAACATGGCAGCCGTAGTATGTCCAGGAAATGTATTTAAACTGCACACCTGCATACCTATAGCATTGCATGCATAAAAAAAAGGCCAAGACAAAAATATTTAGACCACTAATGTCTTAACTAGAGATGCACCGATATATCGGCCAATAATCAGGGCTGATATATCCTGTCAATCAAAAGAGGGCAGGAAAATGCATTTGGGCTTTGTGTAAAGAAAATGCTAAGAAACCAGTTTTATGATCAATATTAATATAATTATATGAATAACATTCAGAAAGTTAAGAAATATTAATTTAAAGGTGCTAAAGAGGATCTTTTTGTCGACTGAGAACCCAAAGACTTGTTACTGAGTTTTTGAAATGAGCGCATGCCTAAGAACAACCCCCCTCCTTCACAACTCATTTCAAGGGAACGCCTCCCAAAACTCGTGCACGAGTATTGGAACACGAGTGTTTACCACCAGCATTCGCTGTGTCGTGTTAGTGGATTCATTATGTCGGACTCACCGCAGGTAACTCATAATCTGCAGTTGTTATTTCTGTCTCCTGACAAAACATGCATGCAGCGCCTGTGGAGTGTGGAAAGTTACTGGAGAGCGCAGCCGCGCATGTCTCTCACAAGGAACGTCACGGCAGTGATTGACAAGCCAGAGGGCTGATGTTTTTTAAGGCCCTACCTCGTGCACAGATGTATATTAATATTATTACTTTCAGTGCACCTAATAAACAGTCTTTTATCAGTTAGTAAAGACAGTTTCAAGTAATACTGCAAAAATGTATAAAACAAAACATCCTCTTTAGCACCTTTAATCTTCAGAATTTAGTTAATGTGTTTTAATATTAATTTGAGTAATGTGTTTATAATGTTTAATAACTGATACCAGTTACTATAAAGCGCTATGACAGGTATGAAAGTGAGGCTGTGAAGGATAGGTGTCCGATGTAAAAAAAAAAAAAAGAAAAAAAAAGCTGTATAATGCTCCTAGATCACTTATTATTTTCCACAGCTCAGAGATGTATGTCTTTCCCTCACAGCCTCGCTGTCATTCCCTTTTAAAAAAACAAAGATGACACTGCTGTGAATATGGTCAATGGCCTTCCCCAACTTGCAGACAACTTTTTACAGGAAGAAGAGTCAGTGTTGTTCCACTCAATGTTAATGGCTTCAAACAGTTCATAAGTTGTTGAAAAATGTCTCCCAGTCCGTTTGAGTTTAATGTGAGACCAATATTCACTATAGGGTTCAAACCTGGACTCTGACCAGGCCAAAACATGAGCCTGATGGATTTGTTCTCAAGTCACTTCTTGGTTGTCTTTGCAGTTTGGGCAGGAGCATTGTCTTGTTGAAAAATAACATCTGATCATTCCTCTTTAGATAACTTTTAATTTGTGGGAAGCAAGCCATTGGGCGATATTCTCCTGTCTTCCAAAGCATTAAATGACTTTTCACAGTGAAGTAGCTCACCAATACCAGCAGCTAAAAAAGCTCCCCACACAATGACACCACATATTCCATACTTCACTGTGGTAGAGATGCATGTATTATTATATTATATTTCTCAACAGATTTTCAAAGACACTGCTCTGGAGCATCACCATGCAACTCGTGTTTCATTGTGAATTATCACTCCACACAGCTCTGCTGAACCACTCTCAATCAAACTTCCAATATTCAGCCAAAAACTTCATTCTGTCTTTAATGATTTTCTGAGACAGCATTGGCTTTTTAACTAGTGCATTTGCTTAAATTTAGCTAATTTCCTGACCAATAATTTATGATCATGTGTGACAATTAAAAACTTGATGCTTAGCTATTATGGGCTTGGCCAATTTTTTTGCCCAGGAGTGTACATGGAAAACAGATCTGGTATATTGTAGAATTTGTGCAATTTACAAAATGTGCAGTACACAATATAGTGTATGTCATCGCAATGCAATTGATTTGATTTTTTCATTTCCTTTGTGATGAATGAACCAGAATATCAGCCGTTAAACATCTCTTTCTTGACATTTGATTGGCCTGCCAAGTTTTGAAATATTAACACAAAATAAAAAAATATTACTGGATGCTGAATAAAACATGCAACATAATGAGGTGAAGTAACAATGTAGCATAATACAATTTGAAATGTTCATTGTTACACAATGCATATTGCTGTTTTACATACTAATCTGTAAACAGTGTGTACTGTGCAGTATGCATTTAGCAGTGCGCTAGTGTTCCATTCCGGATATTCCTTGATCCTGAGTCACGTTATTTGACTGCCCTGCATGTCTTGACTGCCTCTATTTGTGTATATACAGCATTCTCTTTGCCAAAGAACTTGTATAATCTTATACACACTTAAGGAAAATAGTTTAAGCATATTTTTTTTCATTTTCAAAACAAACTTTTATTTTGAATCTCATATTTCTCTTGAGTATAAACATCTTTCTCAACAGAAAGACATTAGCTGTATTGAGTAAACATCAGTTGGATTGTGAAATGTCTGTTGTCTAAATGTCTAGATGTTCACTTTGAGTATGGAAGTGCAATCTAAGCAGCCTCAGCATGCTAGCTCATGCCTAGAGAAAGAGTCGTTCTTGCTAAGTGTTTCTTGTGCCGTCTTGTGGGGTGGTGAAAACGTTTTGAGTATTACCACAAATATTGTGTTATGTCACCTTTGTGTCAGTATTACGTTAAAGCAGACAACAACAATGTATTGACTAGAATGCTATTAGGTTAAAAGATTATTTAATGATGTAAAATACCTGTGATTCTGCATTTCTTTTGGGAAAGAGAGACAAAGAGAAACTTCTAGATAACTGATCATTTACATAAACGGATAATATTTATTAATCAATACAAAATCATATTATTCATATATAGGGATTATTTTGGTAACACTTTACTTGAAGGGGTGTGCATAAGACTGACATGACACCTTCGTAATCTTGACATGACACGTGTCATGACTATGAAGGAGGTTTTATGCATGTTTATGACAACTGTCATTAAATGTCATTCGCTCAATTATGTCATTTTTAATGCAAAGATGACATTGTTTGAGATGTCTTTGTTACAACTTGACATAAACCAATACATCATAACCTGTCAGTGTCTTTGTCATGACAACTTGACATTAGCAAAATATCATAACCTGTCATAAACATGACATAGCAGATTAATTATTAAACTTAAAAAACTACTTAGCTTTATGGGTTATCATTACATTACATTATTTTGGTAACACTTCAGTATAGGGAACACGTATATAAACGATTAACTATGACTTTTCCCTCAATAAACTCTTAATTTACTGCTTATTATAGTTAATTGTTAGGTTTAGGTATTGGGTAGGATTAAGAATGTAGAATAAGGTCATGCAGAATAAGGCATTAATATGTGCTTTATAAGTACTAATAAATAGCCAATATTTTAGCCATATGAATGCTAATAGTAATAAGCAACTAGTTAAAAGACCCTAAAATAAAGTGTTACCATTATTTTATCTTTTTTACGAAATTTGAAATTGTCTATTATCTGACCTTCTGTTGGTGGAAACTTAAAAAAACAAAAACAAAAAAAACATGAAATGAAAAATAGTCATGACGCTGTTATAAAATTATTTGTCAGAGTATTGTCACTTAATGACATTTCAATGACAAGTTCAATTTGTACCACTGTACTTGAGCTCAAGATACATATTCATGACACTGTTATAATGGCCTCATGACAGCCAATGTCAAAACCAACGACATGACAGTTTAATGTAATGTTAACCCATAAAGCTAAATGATGTCAAGTTGTCATGACAAAGACACTGACAGGTTATGATGTATTAGTTTATGTCAAGTTGTCATAACTCGGACATCTCAAACAATGTCATCTTTGCATTAAAAATGACATAACTGAGCGAATGACACTTAATGACAGTTGTAATAAACATTCATAAAACCTCCTTCATATTCATGACATGTGTCATGTCATGATTATGAAGGTGTCATGTCAGTCTTATGCACACCCCTTCAAGTAAAGTGTTACCATTATTTTTATATAAAGTATAAATAAAATAAGTATTTTAGTGTTAATAGTTGACCGAACGCAGCCAATTTGGAAGTTTTTTCAAGGGGTGCATTGCTCCAGGGTGTCTTTCGCTCCTAACGTGCCCGAGACGGCACATCCTCCCCAGGATGCCTGCCCTTCTGTGAGAGCCTGAATGTCTGAACTGAACTGAGGCTTTAGACTGCACACAGTGCACTCTCTCTGGGCTGAGGCATGCCATCCCCTCGGTCTGACGGTTCTCAGTTCTCAGTCCGTGTTGATTATTTTAAAGTTTTTTCAATTTTGTCTACCCCTTCTCAACACTGTGATGGCCCATTTTCTGCGGTCTAAGCTCAAAACTGCACTGCAGAAGGGGAACGGATCTGACTTTGACCAGGAACGAGCCAACCCTCCCTGCTGGGGGAGGTTTGACCGAACGCAGCCAATTTGGTAATTTTTCGAGGAGTATTTTGCTCCTACCATGCCCGAGATGGTGCGTCTTCCCTGGGATGCCCACCCTGCTCTGAGAGCCTGAATGTCTGAACCAGTCGGCCCTGGAATCCATTATTTATTTATATAAAATTAAACAGTTAAAAAATAAAGAATTAAATTTTTGAATGCATATATTGATTATAAAAATATGAACTTATTTGATTAGAATTATAATTTCCAAATTAAAGCTGCAAGCAGCGATGAAAGGGCCCTCGCACCCGGGCTCACCACCATCCGTTGGCCTTAGGAAAACAGTGCATAGTGGGCAACATGCATGTAAGCGAGTAAATACAGGAGAAATATGGCAAAGTCATTTTGACGTGCCACACTTCCTGCTGCCAACAGGTGGCGCTATAACTGAATATTGCCATGTAGATGTCTTCAGGCCAGGACTATTATATCAAACATGTGAAGTATGGAGCAGAGCGGACATCGTATGTTACAACAACTTCCTGTTTCGTGGCGTTAATCGCATACTTTAACACTTAGCCAAGTGTTGCATGATTTAATGGGTTTCTAGCATGTTTGGTACTTCATGGCATATACAAATGTGTTTCTGGGAATGAATTACAGTGCAAAGTTTGGCATTTCCTGTTGCCAGCAGGTGGCGCTGTGACTAACTGAATATTGGCATATAGATGTCTTCAGGCCAGGACTCTTATCACACATGTGAAGTTTGGGGCAGATCCGACATTGTATGCCTGATTTACAACAGCTTCCTCTTTCATGGCGAAACGCCCCGGGTTACTTTACTGTAACCCTGTTCCCTGAAAAGGCGGGAACAAGAAGCTGCGCTTTATTCAGCGCTGTGGGAACGTCTTTAGTCGTGACCAGCTGTGAATATATGTGTAAAACAACGTCAATGAAATTGACCTATATTTATAGCCTTGCGAGACGTCATCGGAATGCGCCATGAGCGAGGCTATAATTAGATGTGCCACCTGTACATCAGCAGATATTTTGTCTGAAGAGCAGTCCAGGGACATCTCAGTGCGGCAATGAAGCGCAGCTTCTCGTTCCCGCCTTTTCAGGGAACAGGGTTACAGCAAAGTAACCCGGGGCGTTCCCTTTCAAAGGCTACACTCTAAGCTGCGCTTTATTCAGCGCTGTGGGAACGAGAATACCCACGCCGCCGCACTGTGTGTCCGGACCCCCTGGCTGTGAAGTGTGTCACAAAGCACAGAGAGTCTCAGACACTAGCTTGTGATGTCGACTCAAGGACATGAGAGCCCGGAGTAACATGAACATCCAAACTATAAAACCTTATGAATGTGTGCGGAGAGGACCAACCTGCCGCATCACAAACATTTTGTAAGGGGGCGCCCCCCGCCAGAGCTCTAGAAGAGGCAACCCCCCTGGTGGAATGAGCCCTGATACCCGTTGGCGAAGTGTGACCACGGGCCTCATAGGCAAGGGCAATAGCATCTCTCACCCAATGTGACATGGTCTGTTTCGTGGCGGCCGCACCCCTGTTATGGCCGCCATGACAAACAAACAGTTGCTCTGACTTACGCCACTGGCTGGTGCGGTGGACATAAGTCTGAAGAGCACGGACTGGACACAGTCTGTGAAGTCTCTCCTGCTCCGGCGTAGTGAACGGCGGAGGGCAGAAGGCTTCAAGAGTGACCGGATGCAAGTTCGAGAAAGGAACCTTAGGCAGATAGTCAGGATGAGGATGCAAAATCGCTTTCACCATTCCTGGGGCAAAGTCTAAGCAGGATGGCACAATGGACAGAGCCTGCAAATCCCCAATTCTTTTCAGAGAAGTTATAGCCATAAGAAAAACCATTTTCAGAGTTAACAGCTTGTCAGAAACTGACTCTAACGGTTCAAAGGGGGTCTCGACCAGCTATAGCTAGGTCCCATGAGGGGATCCTGGTTCTAGAAGGGGGCTTAAGCCGCCTAGCTCCTCGAACGAAGCGAGAGAGCAGGACATGCTTGCCCAAAGGCACCCCGTCGATCAGAGTGTGGCAAGCCGAGAGAGCGGCCACATAAACCCTGAGAGTGGCGGGGCATGTACCTGTCGATAACTTTTCCTGCAGGAAGTCCAGAACTGTAGCAACTTGGCAGTTTACTGGATCTGCATTGTGTGCAATACACCATCTTTCAAAGACACCCCATTTGTTGGCATAACTTGCTCTAGTAGAGGGAGCTCTAGCATTCAAAATAGTCTCGATAACTTGAGGTGAAAGCCCTGTGTCCCTCAGTTGGTTCCCCTCAGGGGCCAAACATGAAGATTCCACATCTCCGGCCGGGGATGAAATATTGTCCCCTGCGCCTGAGACAGAGGGTCCCTCCTGCTCGGTATCGCCCAAGGCGAGCCGTCGAGAAGAGACATTATCTCCGAGAACCATATTCTGTTCGGCCAATGCGGTGCTATCAATAAGAGGCAAATCCCTTGTTGGCGAACTCTGGCTAGAACTCCCGGGAGCAGAGCAACTGGAGGAAAGGCATACAGGCGCATCGAAGGCCATGTATGCGCCATCGCATCCAGACCTAGGGGGGCTGGGTGACTCAGAGAGAAGTAAAGGGGACATTGCACTGTCTGATGGGAGGCGAAGAGGTCCACCTCTGCCTCGTAGAACCTCAGCCATATCTGTTTCACTACGTCGGGGTGAAGTTTCCATTCCCCACTCGGTAGTTTCTGTCTGGACAGTAAATCTGCTCCCACATTCTGGTCCCCAGGAATATACACTGCCCTCAGTGACAGGAATTTGTCCTGGGCCCAGAGAAAGATCTGTCGCGCTATCCTGTTGAGATGGCACGAACGCAGACCTCCCTGGCGATTTACATAAGAGACTGCTGTTGTGTTGTCCATCCGCACTAGGACATGACAGCCTCTCAGTTGCTGGAGGAAGTATTTCAGGGCCAGAAATACAGCCATCAATTCTAGGCAGTTGATGTGCCAGACGAGCTGATGGCCCTCCCATTCCCCTTGGGCTGGACGACCACTTAAGACCGCTCCCCAGCCCGTCAGGGAGGCGTCCGTTGTTAGCAATCTGCGACGACACGGCGCCCCTAGAGTGGGACCCAAGGTGAGGAACCGGGGTCTGAGCCACACAGACAGGGTACGAAGCCCGCGGCGCGTAACCCTTATTTGCCTCAGGGGTTTGGCCCTTGGATGAAACCCCCTGGCTTTGAGCCACAACTGAAACGGTCTCATATGCAGCAGGCCCATAGGAATTACCGAGGACGCTGATGCCATGAGACCTAACATTCTCTGAAATTGTAGAATAGTACAATCCTGGCCTAGCCTGACATTTTTCAGGGTGTGAAGAATGGTCTCGACTCGAGCGGGAGACAATTGTGCCCGCATCGTGGTCGAATCCCAGATGACCCCTAAATATGTCGTTCTCTGGGTTGGACAGAGAACGCTCTTCTTCTCGTTGAGTCTCAACCCTAGAGAAACTAGATGAGCTAAAACGACATCTCTGTGTTTTAATGCCATCTCTCGTGACTGCGCCAATATTAGCCAGTCGTCTATATAATTCAAAATGCGAATGCCCTGGAGTCGCAACGGAGCCAGTGCTGCATCCATGCATTTTGTGTATGTGCGGGGTGATAGGGCTAGGCCGAATGGAAGAACCCGATACTGGTAAGCTTCGCCCCCGAAAGCGAACCTCAGGAATCTCCTGTGTTGTGGCAATATTTCGATATGAAAATATGCGTCCTTGAGATCGATCGTAACGAACCAATCGCACTGTTGGATTTGCGACACGATCATCTTTACTGTTAACATTTTGAACTTGAGAGCTTTGACCGAACGGTTCAGGCCTCGAAGATCTAAAATTGGACGCAGCCCCCCGTCCTTTTTGGGAACTAGGAAGTATCGGCTGTAATAACCCGACTCTCTCTGTGAAGGGGAAACACGTTCTATGGCCCCTTTCTCCAGAAGAGTTTGCAGCTCTTGTGACAGTAATGTCGCTTGGCCCGGCTTCACGGTAGTGGAGACCACGCCGTTGAAACGCGGAGGACGACGGAAAAATTGGATACTGTATCCGAATTCTACTGTCTTTAGAACCCACGCAGAAACCCCTGGCAGTAGTTTCCACGCTGCCAGGCTTTCTGAAATGGGCACTAATTTTGACACTTCCTTTTGAGGGGATACTAGGTGTTCTGTGTCCTGATATGTTACAGGAGCTAACGGAACACCTAACATTTCGCTGGAAACCGCTGCCCCCCGAAGCACCAGAGGTGGCGGGGAAGGAGGGTTTTTGTGGAGATGTCGAGAAGGGGCGAGTTCTAGATATAATATGCGCCCCGTCCCGAGGGGGGCCATCCCCACAGGGCTGGGCGCAAGACCATCAGGATTTCTTCTTCTTTTGGAGAATAGTCCTGAGGTCTTGCCTGGGAGGTTGTGCAGGGCGGCGAGGCGGTCCCCAGTCCTTACGAGGGGGAGCTCGGCTCGCCACACTCTGCTTCTGAACCTCTCTTTTAGAAAGACCGGGTTGGGGCTGGGTGGCTGACGGCCCCTCCCCCTGAGTGCGGCGAGGAAGGAACTTCACAAAAGCTTCTTCTGATTTTTTCACCTCCTGAAACCTGCTCACGACTGTGTTGACCGAGTCTCCGAACAGGCCAGAAGGTGATACTGGGGCATCAAGAAGGAATACTCGATCTTTATCTTTGATGCCCGTGAGGTTTAGCCACAGGTGCCTCTCCGTGCTAACCATAGCAGCCATAGAACGGCCGATGGCACGAGCCGTTTGCTTGGTGGCACGGAGAGACAGATCTGTGGCTCGACGAAGCTCAGTGAACGCTTCCTCTGTGATAGTAGTGCCGGCACTCAGATCCTTCAACAGGTCAGCTTGGTACGCCTGTAACACTGCCATAGTGTGCAGCGCAGCACCAGCCTGACCTGCAGCTTGGAAAGCTTTTCCCACAAGCGCTGAGGTGGTTCTACAGGGCTTTGTGGGGAGGGTAGGCTTTTTTAACGATGATGCTGACACAGGCGAGAGATAGCTCGCCAGCGTCTCTTCAACCTGTGGCATCATCGTATACCCCCGTGCTTCAGCACCCACGATAGTCGAATAAATCGACGTCGAGGGCACAAAAACACGGGAAGTATATGGCTTTTTCCATGACTTAGATAACTCATCATGGAGGTCCTCAAAGAAGGGGAGAGACTGGCGTTGTGGCCCCTCCCCCTTGCCACCGGACAAAAACCTATCCTCAAGCTTAGATGGTTTGGGGGTCTCTTTTTCCTGTGGCCAGTCTAGCTGTAATCTAGCCACAGCTCGAGTTACTACCTCGAGTAATTCCTCAACGGCTTTATCATCACGTGAGGAACGCTCAGAGGCAGCAAACTCGAGAAGAGAATCATCGTCTCCCACGTGAGCTGAAGAAGCACCGGAGTGCGCTTCAGGATCACGCGAGGAGACGCGCGGATCAGGTGACAAATCGGGCGAAAGGGCAGGACCCGTCTCCCGTTCGTCAGCGAGATCCATTTGCGAGCCCCACGATCGTAATGCGGGTGCTGCTCCCTGGAAGAAAGAGAGACGAGCACGCAGCATCTTAACTGTGAACATTTCACAATGCTGGCACTCGCCGCCCTCCAACGCAAGGACAGCGTGCTCTTCCCCCAAACAAACAAAACAGTACGGATGTGTGTCCGTTTCGGCGATCGGACGCGAACACGGAGGAACACACCGTCTGCCTTGTTCACTCATACTTCTCTCAATATATATTATGATATAATAAAATATATATATATAATATAAGGAATGTTCACTTTCACTTGGACTGCAGAGTGAAAGGAGGAACAGATGAGAGAAAGTTTTTCTGCGCTCTGCCTATCAAATCAAACTCCTGACAAGAGGGAAAGAGAGAAATGATAGATGCTTATGACAAAGTTCACACACAACTTCACAGAGTGGCCTCTGAAGACAAAAGACCTGCTGATGTACAGGTGGCACATCTAATTATAGCCTCGCTCATGGCGCATTCCGATGACGTCTCGCAAGGCTATAAATATAGGTCAATTTCATTGACGTTGTTTTACACATATATTCACAGCTGGTCACGACTAAAGATGTTCCCACAGCGCTGAATAAAGCGCAGCTTAGAGTGTAGCCTTTGAAAGGGAACATCAGATTTTGTCAGCTGCCACAGACACGCCCTTCAGCAAAAACTCAAGATCTTTGCATTTTTGCACCCATGGACTTTTTTCTAGGTATTGGGCTGTTACATGTGTCTACCGAATTGCATACCTGTACGTGAAACGTAGCGCGAATGGCACTTAATTGAAATTTATATATATATATATATATATATATATATATATATATATATATATATAATTTAGTAAATGCATTTATTATAAATATATATAAATATAAATTAATTGCTTAGAATTGCTGACTTTTTTAATGTCTCTGTGAAATAAATTGCTTTATGTTTAGACTATGCTTGTGACTTTTAGATTTAACCTTTTCAGCCTTTATTGATTGATTAGTTATCTCCATTCTATCTCCAATCTCTTCTTTCCATCTTGGACCTCAACCTCTTGTCCTAAAAAAATGCATTTGACCAATTAGGCTAGTTTTGCAAATGTTTAATTGCATTAAGTCAGGCATCTAATGGATCTGGGATGTCTGTATCAGCAGATTTTATCTATGCAGTAGTCAGGGCATCAGCTATTCCTGTGGAGTTCCCTACAGGCTGCGGTGCACACTTAGACAATCCCACAGATCTGAATAAGAATGAATCCCACAATTCCACCTTTCACAATGACCAACCAATTAACCCTCAGTAAATATTTACCACAACTGAGAGGAGAGAGTCCCTTAACTATACCAGCTGTGAGTAAGAAACCCCTCAGAAGAGCTGAGACAGTGTGCGTAAGATTGTCAAATGATTATCAGCTCACTCAACTCCTGCCATGTTAAGACAAGATAAGCATGCTTAACTTTAACTCTGGTGAAGGATGCTGTAGATAGAAGAACCACTGAATAAAACAACACACTTTGCCATTTCCAGGTAATTTGGCTGGTGGTTATCATCGATAACAGGCTGAGATAAAGATGAAAGCAAAGCAAAATATCAACATAGAAAATTTCCCTATAACTGGTTTGTGAAAATAATAATCCTGAAATAATCCTGTCAGAATTCATCCTCAACCCTTTTGAAATTCAGATCCGTACAGTACAGTACAAACAACCTTCCCCATGACAGCAGTTCCGCAATCGTGTTTTTCATTCAAACTTACACAAACAGTCCGTGACAAGTGCACTGTTTAAACAGTGAGCCCTAACCAGAATACGCAATTGTCTTCTGTCATTCCTGAGGTCATAAACTCTGAGGTTCACGCTCATCTCAGACTAATTACCTTCATGGTACGAGTCTGTAGGAGAAGCCAAAGAGATCTTCAGAACTACACAATGTGATGGGAGAAGGAAACAGGCCTTGGGGCAGGCATGGGTAGTGTCATGTAATTGCTTGTAATTAGTGTAATTAAAGGCAGTAGTGTCGGAGTGAGAGCAGAGGTTAGAGTCAGGTACACACAGGTAAGGAGGGGAGGGGGTTAAGGATGTTTTTGAAATTCAGTCGAGCACAAAGCTGTGGAAACATTGATACTGTGCCAAACGGCAACACTGTCTGGAGCTTAATACATGTGTGTTGGTGGACTGTTCGCTCATGGCTTAACTATTATAATCATCAAAGATGTTATTAAACTATGGCTTGATTCCCTCTCACTAGATCTTTGTTGTCACAAGTTACTTTACAACATATCATGCTCAGTTGTGCGTTAATGCAACAGAAGCCAAATAATTTTTTTTTTTTTTAAATCTTACTAACATCTTGAGCAGAAAAGAGTGATGCAAACTGTGTCTTTGTCATTCATTCATTGCTGGGCGGTAACAGGGTGAGCATGTTATATGTGTTGCCCTGGTGGGTCTTACTCAAGCTCTGCTGATGTAAGGAACCTCACTTTTGATGACTCGAGGATACCTGTTGTTAAGAGAGAGATGCCTAGCATGGAACCGGGGTCAAGGGGCAAGGGTTATTGGGGTGAAGAGAGAGAAATGAATGATAAGGTAAGATTGATGAGGTTATTCTGCTGATGTAACACATTTAATGATTGTTTTCCAATGTATGTGTATGTTAGTATGGAAGAGGATTAGGGCAAAGCAATAATAAAAAAATAAAACCATCTCGAGATTAAAGTTGTTCAGTTTCGAGAAAAAACTCGTTACATTTCGAGAAAAAAGTCGAGATAAAATGTTGAGAATAAACTCGTTAAATTACGTGAAAAAACTCGTTAAATTTCAAGAAAAAAGTCGAGATAAAATGTTGAGAAACTCGTTAAATTATGAGAAAAAAACTGGTTAAATTTTGAGAAAAACGTCGAGATAAAATGTTGAGAATAAAGTCATTAAATTACAAGAAAAGAGTTGTTAAATTACGAGAACAAATTCGTTAAACTATGAGAAAAATATTGTTGACTTTGACTTTAATGACTTTATTCTCAACATTTTATCTCAACTTTTTTCTTGAAATTTAATGAAATTTTTCTTATAATTTAACGAATTTGTTCTCGTAATTTAACAACTTTTTTCTCATAATTTAATGACTTTATTCTCGATATTTTATCTCGACTTTTTTCTCGAAATTTAATGAGTTTTTTTCTCGTAATTTAACGAGTTTATTCTCAACATTTTATCTCGACTTTTTTCTTGAAATTTAACGAGTTTTTTCTCGTAATTTAACGAGTTTATTCTCAACATTTTATCTCGACCTTTTTCTCGAAATTTAACAAGTTTTTTTCTCGTAATTTAACGAGTTTATTCTCAACATTTTATCTCGACTTTTTTTCTTGAAATTTAACGAGTTTTTTCTCGTAATTTAACGAGTTTATTCTCAACATTTTATTTCGACTTTTTTCTCGAAATTTAACAACTTTAATCTCGAAGATGGTTTTTATTTTTTTATTATTGCTTGGCCCCAATCCTCTTCCGTAATGTTAGAGACTGATAGAAAATAGAAAGACATTTTTAAAAGGGAGGAAAAAATGCTTTTAGATGCAGCAAGGAACGTTTAGTACGGAGCTCTGCACATGACATGCAAGAAAAAAAGTTAATTGTGCGCAAGATTTACATATTAATTCCCTCGATTTGCTAAATTGTGCGTACGATTTATTATTTCATTCCCTCGATTTATAAATTGTGCGCATGATTAAATGAAACTCTGATGCGCATGACAACTCGCTAACCAATATGTTAGGGATTCCTGAAATTCTGGTTCCCTATACCATGAAGCTGGATTAGCTGGCTAGCCAGGTAAATTTCTGATTAGTTTGCACCAATCCTGGGTTTTAGGTACCATGAAAATAACTTGACTTTTAGCGGTGTTCATCGCCACAGTGCTCCGGGGCAGGTTATATTCTGGGTTAGAGATTTCAAACTGAAATTGGAACAATCAGATGTAAGCTAAGTGACACTGACACACTCAACACAATAAAGTCACTCCCCCAGTTTCTCTTCCTCCAAATTAAAGGTCATTATATAGTAAAAACAAATATTTAACGATGAAATTGTCTTGTTTTAATGATAATATAATTTATATATGATTTGTATAATTATATGATCTATATTTTTATTAATCCATTACATACACGCAAGTTTAGTGTAACAGTAGTTATTAAGCACTTAGTTTCAATGAATATTAATATATATAGATCATATGTAATATCTAAATAAGGAGTAAATATAATCTTTAAAAATTACTACATGTGACCTTGTATGTTTAAGTCTCTATCGCTATATATTATCATCTATAATCTAACTTCACAACTTTCACTTGCACTGATAGAGAAAGATCATTTCTTTTTTTTGTCCTCTTTCACAGACAAGTATTTTCCATTAGTGTAAATGCATTTAAATTCTTCATTTTCAGCGAAAGAGTTTTCGCGCTGGCTCTCTCGCAAGAAGTGAATCACAGTTTATTTCTGTTGCAAGCATGTGATTGGCTGTTTGCCACTGATGTCACGGATTCATGTGCACTCGCTCCAAAAACTCAGGATCAAAGCCTGAGTTGACAGAAAAAGTTGATGATCAGCATCATGGTACCAACAAAGCCAGATTGGAGTGGTTTGGTTTTGTCAACTCGAAACTAATCCTATTACCCTGAGTTTGTTCATCTACCATCATGGTACAGGCCCCTGGTCTGTTTTGTCTCTTGTTATCTAGCCTGTGTTTGTATTTTATTGGTTTTGCATGTGTTCTAGTTCTGTTTCCTGGGTTTGCATTTGTTTCCATGGTTTCTCTTTGATTTGATCATCATGTGCACCTGTTGTTCATTTCATTGATTAGTGTGGTTAAACCCCCTGTGGTTCTTTCAGTTGATTGTCTGCTTATTCCAGTTTATATGTATCTTGAGTATTTTGTTTGGAGTATAAAATCTGCGTGAATAGATCCTGCTCACCTCATCTTGTTTGCAATTGCGTTTAAGCTTTTTATCATTTGATCACACTACCGTTCAAAAGTTTGGGGTCAGTTTTTGTAAGAAGTCTCTTGTGCTCAGCAAGGCTGCATTTATTTAATCATAAATACAGTAATAAAAGTCATTTTTTTAATATTATTACTTTAAAATAACTTTTTTTTTCTATTTTTATATATTTTAAAATGTAATTTATTCCTGTTAAAAAAAAAAAAAAAAAAAAAAAAAACACTTTACTTCGACATTAAAAAACAGCATTTTTTTAGGTTACTTTACTTCGACATTTACTAGACATTCTACTGTCTATAAGTAACTTTGCAACTATGTCAACTAACTCTCAGTGTATTAGTTGACTGTTAGGGTTTAGGGGCCTGTTTCATAAAACAAGTTTACCAAATAAGCTAGGCTTATTTCAGTTAGTCTGATTATTTTGAACCAAATCAACTGGCAACAAATCAGACTTACTGAAATAAACCTGGATTACTTGGTAAACTTGTTTTATGAAACAGGCCCCAGGTTAGTAGAATAAGTTGACATGTACTTGCAAAGTTAGTCAGCACAATGTCTGCTTGTGAACCATCAAAATAAAATGTTAGCAGATATTAAGCCTACAGTCTATTAATATTCTGATGACTGGTATTTGACATGTTGCAAAATTACTACAGAACAACATCAGATCTATTAGATTGATTCTATGATTTTGTTTTTATTTCTAAAAAAAAAAAAAAAACATTTAATGGCTAGGTGAAAATTTGCATTTTGCTTAGTGTAAATATTTATTGATAATTTTTGTTGTTGTTGTTGTTGTTTCATCAGAACATGGACTATACTTGCCAGACCACGTCTATCCAACCGTAACCTCACTCTTGACGTGTCAGTCTTTATTCTCTTTCTCAGGTTCCTCTCTCTCTCTCTCTCTCTCTCCATCAGTCTTACAACAAACAGAAGCGGTGTCACTTAAATTCTGTCAAACACTTCTCTTTACACAGGCTCAATTTCTAATCCAGTTCTAACACACAAACACATACTCTCACACTCATCACAGATTAAGTCAGGAGGGTTAAATTCCCTTCAGTTTGTTTAGCCTAATGAGCATGTAGCAGTTTATCTGTGACTAATGAACCCCCTGCCGCTACAGGACCAACAGGAGTTTCATCTCACTGATAAGACGCATTTGACACCAGAATGAGTTGAAGGTACTTTTTTTTGTTTTATACACCTCCTTTCCAACTCCCAAGTCTCACATTTACAATCTTAAGTTTAAGATCTTACTGAGAAATGCATGTATCAACCATTAAATAAGTATGATTAGAGTTGCAATGGGTTTTTGCATAGTCGAGCTACTGTCTTCTTTTTGTCCATAAGATGTGATTTGTAGGGTTAAATGTGCATCACCTCAGAGCAAGCTCCACAATGCAGAGGCATGTCTGATTAATTTGTTTTTATAGCTACTATCACATTATTTAGGTCTGTTAGTCCAGCTTTGTTCAAATCGTACAATTTCTGACAAAATCGCTTTAAAAAGACTAATTATTGTTTTAGTCTGACTGATATAAAACTTTAAAAATGCAGGTAAATGTACTTAAGGGGATGTTAATTTTACTCTGTAAAGCCTGACTTATGAAAAAAAAAAATAGTCATAAAAAGATTATTTTTAACGGAATAGTTTAAATCAAAAAAATATGTAGTTTTGTGTATAATTGCTGATATTTATATGACCAAGAAGTACAAAAAGTCCGAAATGAAGTAATGTAAAGCTTGTAATGTAAATCAATGAGATAGTACTGTGGGGGGCATAACATATAATGCAATGCAGTAAAATGACTGAGAAATGTACAAATGTTCCTCTAAAAAATGAGGTATAGATAATCAAATAAACCTAAGTTGCTTCAGTCCAGTCAGTGTTCATCTTGATATCTTGCTAACAATATAAAATTTATTCTTACATTTACTTTAGAAAAATCAGTAAAGATTTCACAGCAAAGACACATGAATCACGACCAAGGGGGACATTTTTAGAATTATATTAAAAGGCCTTTTACTTGGTAAAAAAGTATGAATCAGTAGAATGTGTACAACAGTTTTTTTTGTTAGTTTTTTTCAGCAAAGTTTTGATCATGTTGATAATTTAGAGGCTTTAATCATTTCTGTGTCAAACACTAGGATTAATATTTATAGGATTAATCGGGATAATACAGCCATCAAATCACTGCTCAGGGTTTTTTCAAAAACATAGCTACCAATAAGCCAGTATGACTCAGTAAATTACACCCAATGCTCTAGTTTGTGTCTGTTGCCCTCATTTAAAACTAGCACGGTGAGCGTAATCACACTGTACAACTTCTATAAACAAACACACTTATTGCCATGACCTTAGC
>NC_063048.1:10604345-10716729 GCF_018812025.1 Megalobrama amblycephala | reverse complement strand
TCATCTTCGAAGACTCTTCAGTAGGCCAAACATGGACCTCTGTATGGCTGAAGTAACATCAGAGTGAGGTAATGAGTCTGAATTGAAAGTTCATGATCAAAGACTCTTGGGTCAGAAATATGTTCACTTGGTCAAATTTGGGCTTCAGTGTGGCTAAAGTAACATCAGAGTGAGGCAATGAGTATGAGTAGAAAGTTCTTTACTGAGAGCCCTTGGGACAGAAAATAAATTAGCAGGTAAAATATGGACTTCTGTATGGTTGAAAAAAAATCAAAAAGAGACAATGAGTCTAATTTGAAAAATCATGATTGAGGACTCTTTGGTCAGAAATATGTTAAGCAAGTCAAAATTGACTACTCTATGGCTGAAGTAACATCAGAGTGAGGCAATGAGTATGTATAGAAAGTTCATTATCTAGGACTGATTTGCCAGAATTCTTGTATGGCTAAAATATAATTAAAAGGAGTCAATGAGTTTGAATTGAAAGTTTATGATTAAGGACTCTTGGGTCAGAAATATGTTCACTTGGTCAAATTTGGACTTCAGTGTGGCTGAAGTAACAGTAGAATGAAATTAGGCCAAACATGGACCTCTGTATGGCTGAAGTAACATCAGAGTGAGGCAATGAGTATGTATAGAAACTCATTATCTAGGACTGATTTGCCAGAATTCAAATATGTAGTGATTTGCCAGAATTCATCTTTGAAGACTCTTCAGTAGGCCAAATATGTAGTTCTGTATGGCTGAATTAACATCTGAGTGAGTCAATGAGTCTGAATTGAAAGTTCCTGATCGAGGATTCTTGGGACAGAAAAAACATAAGTAGGTAAAATATGGACTTCTGTATGGTTGAAATAAAATCAAAAAGAGTCAATAAGTCTGAAATGAAAGTTCATGATCTAGGACTTTTTGTTCAGAAATATGTTCAGCAGGTCAAAAATCGACTTCTGTATGGCTTAAGTAACATTAGAGTGAGGCAATGAGACTGTCATCTTCGAAGACTCTTCAGTAGGCCAAACATGGACCTCTGTATGGCTGAAGTAACATCAGAGTGAGTCAATGAGTCTGAATTGAAAGTTCATGATCAAAGACTCTTGGGTCAGAAATATGTTCACTTGGTCAAATTTGGACTTCAGTGTGGCTAAAGTAACATCAGAGTGAGGCAATGAGTATAAGTAGAAAGTTCATCACCGAGGACCCTTGGGACAGAAAAGAAAATAAGTAGGTAAAATATGGACTTCTGTATGGTTGAAATAAAATCAAAAGCATTTGTCAGAAATATGTTCAGTATTTCAAGTATGGACTTCTATATGACTGATGTGACATCAGAATGCATCAATGAGTTTATGTAAAAAGCTCAATATTGAATACTCTTTGGCCAGAAATATGTCCAGCAGGTCAAATATGGACTTCTGTATGGCTGAAATAAAATCAAAAAAAGTCAATGAGTCTAAATTGAAAAATCACGATCAAGGACTCTTGGGTCAGAAATATGTTAAGCAGGTCAAAATCGACTACTCTATGGCTGAAGTAACATTAGAGTGAGGCAAGGAGACTGTAAAAAGAGTTCATCTTTGAAGACTATTCAGTAGGCCAAATATGGAGTTCTTGTATGGCTGAAGTAACATTAGAGTGAATCAATTAGTCTGAATTGAAAGTTAATGACCGAGGACCCTTGAGACAGAAAAGAAAATAAGTAGGTAAAATATGGACTTCTGTTTGGTTGAAATAAAATCAAAAGCATTCAATGAGTCTGAATTGATAGTTCATAATCGAGGACACTTGCGACAGAAAAAAAAAATAAGTAGGTAAAATATGGACTTCTGTTTGGTTGAAATAAAATCAAAAGCATTCAATGAGTCTGAATGTATAGTTCATAATCGAGGACTCTTTGGTCAGAAATATGTTCAGTAGTTCAAATATTGACTTCTGTATGGCTTAAGTAACATCAGAGTGAGGCAACGAGACTGTATAGAAAGTTCATCTTCGAAGACTCTTCAGTAGGCCAAATATGGACCTCTGTATGGCTGAAGTAACATCTGAGTGAGTCAATGAGTTTGAGTTGAAAGTTCCTGATTGAGGACTTTTGGGACAGAAAAAAAGTAGGTAAAATATGGACTTCTGTATGGTTGAATTAAAATTAAAAAGAGTCAATTAGTCTGAATTTAAAGTTCACGATCGAGAACTTTTGGGTCAGAAAAATGTTCAGCAGGTCAAAAATCGACTTCTGTATGGCTTAAGTAACATTAGAGTGAGGCAATGAGACTGTATAGAAAGTTCATCTTCGAAGACTCTTCAGTAGGCCAAACATGGACCTCTGTATAGCTGAAGTAACATCAGAGTGAGGTAATGAGTCTGAATTGAAAATTCATGATCAAAGACTGTTGGATCAGAAATATGTTCACTTGGTCAAATTTGGGCTTCAGTGTGGCTAAAGCAACATCAGAGTGAGGCAATGAGTATGAGTAGAAAGTTCTTTACTGAGAGCCCTTGGGACAGAAAATAAATTAGCAGGTAAAATATGGACTTCTGTATGGTTGAAAAAAAATCAAAAAGAGACAATGAGTCTAATTTGAAAAATCATGATTGAGGACTCTTTGGTCAGAAATATGTTAAGCAAGTCAAAATTGACTACTCTATGGCTGAAGTAACATCAGAGTGAGGCAATGAGTATGTATAGAAAGTTCATTATCTAGGACTGATTTGCCAGAATTCTTGTATGGCTAAAATATAATTAAAAGGAGTCAATGAGTTTGAATTGAAAGTTTATGATTAAGGACTCTTGGGTCAGAAATATGTTCACTTGGTCAAATTTGGACTTCAGTGTGGCTGAAGTAACAGTAGAATGAAATTAGGCCAAACATGGACCTCTGTATGGCTGAAGTAACATCAGAGTGAGGCAATGAGTATGTATAGAAACTCATTATCTAGGACTGATTTGCCAGAATTCATCTTTGAAGACTCTTCAGTAGGCCAAATATGGAGTTCTGTATGGCTGAAGTAACATCTGACTGAGTCAATAAGTCTGAATTGAAAGTTTATGATCAAGGACTCTTGGTCAGAAATATGTTCACTTGGTCAAATTTGGACTTCAGTGTGGCTAAAAAGTGAGGCAATGAGTATGATTAGAAAGTTCACCACCGAGGACCCTTGGGACAGAAAAGAAAATAAGAAGGTAAAATATGGACTTCTGTATGGTTGAAATAAAGTCAAAAGCAGTCAATGAGTCTGAATTGAAAGTTCATGATTGAGGACTCTTGGGACAGAAAAAAATAAGTAGGTAAAAATATGTACTTCTGTATGGTTGAAATAAAATCAAACGCATTCAATAAGTCTGAATTGATAGTTCTTGATTGAGGACTCTTTGGTCAGAAATATGTTCAGTATTTCAAGTATGGACTTCTGTATGGCTAAAGTAACATTAGAATGAGGCAATGAGACTTTATAGAAAGTTCATCTTCGAAGAGTCTTCAGTAGGCCGAACATGGACCTCTGTATGGCTGAAGTAACATCAGAGTGAGGCAATAAGTATGTATAGAAAGTTATTTATCTAGGACTGATTTGCCAGAATTCATCTTTGAAGACTCTTCAGTAGGCCAAATATGTAGTTCTGTATGGCTGAAGTAACATCTGAGTGAGTCAATGAGTTTGAGTTGAAAGTTCCTGATTGAGGACTTTTGGGACAGAAAAAAAGTAGGTAAAATATGGACTTCTGTATGGTTGAATTAAAATTAAAAAGAGTCAATTAGTCTGAATTTAAAGTTCACGATCTAGAACTTTTGGGTCAGAAAAATGTTCAGCGGGTCAAAAATCGACTTCTGTATGGCTTAAGTAACATTAGAGTGAGGCAATGAGACTGTATAGAAAGTTCATCTTCGAAGACTCTTCAGTAGGCCAAACATGGACCTCTGTATGGCTGAAGTAACATCAGAGTGAGGTAATGAGTCTGAATTGAAAGTTCATGATCAAAGACTGTTGGGTCAGAAATATGTTCACTTGGTCAAATTTGGGCTTCAGTGTGGCTAAAGTAACATCAGAGTGAGGCAATGAGTATGAGTAGAAAGTTCTTTACTGAGAGCCCTTGGGACAGAAAATAAATTAGCAGGTAAAATATGGACTTCTGTATGGTTGAAAAAAAATCAAAAAGAGACAATGAGTCTAATTTGAAAAATCATGATTGAGGACTCTTTGGTCAGAAATATGTTAAGCAAGTCAAAATTGACTACTCTATGGCTGAAGTAACATCAGAGTGAGGCAATGAGTATGTATAGAAAGTTCATTATCTAGGACTGATTTGCCAGAATTCTTGTATGGCTAAAATATAATTAAAAGGAGTCAATGAGTTTGAATTGAAAGTTTATGATTAAGGACTCTTGGGTCAGAAATATGTTCACTTGGTCAAATTTGGACTTCAGTGTGGCTGAAGTAACAGTAGAATGAAATTAGGCCAAACATGGACCTCTGTATGGCTGAAGTAACATCAGAGTGAGGCAATGAGTATGTATAGAAACTCATTATCTAGGACTGATTTGCCAGAATTCAAATATGTAGTGATTTGCCAGAATTCATCTTTGAAGACTCTTCAGTAGGCCAAATATGTAGTTCTGTATGGCTGAATTAACATCTGAGTGAGTCAATGAGTCTGAATTGAAAGTTCCTGATCGAGGATTCTTGGGACAGAAAAAACATAAGTAGGTAAAATATGGACTTCTGTATGGTTGAAATAAAATCAAAAAGAGTCAATAAGTCTGAAATGAAAGTTCATGATCTAGGACTTTTTGTTCAGAAATATGTTCAGCAGGTCAAAAATCGACTTCTGTATGGCTTAAGTAACATTAGAGTGAGGCAATGAGACTGTCATCTTCGAAGACTCTTCAGTAGGCCAAACATGGACCTCTGTATGGCTGAAGTAACATCAGAGTGAGTCAATGAGTCTGAATTGAAAGTTCATGATCAAAGACTCTTGGGTCAGAAATATGTTCACTTGGTCAAATTTGGACTTCAGTGTGGCTAAAGTAACATCAGAGTGAGGCAATGAGTATAAGTAGAAAGTTCATCACCGAGGACCCTTGGGACAGAAAAGAAAATAAGTAGGTAAAATATGGACTTCTGTATGGTTGAAATAAAATCAAAAGCATTTGTCAGAAATATGTTCAGTATTTCAAGTATGGACTTCTATATGACTGATGTGACATCAGAATGCATCAATGAGTTTATGTAAAAAGCTCAATATTGAATACTCTTTGGCCAGAAATATGTCCAGCAGGTCAAATATGGACTTCTGTATGGCTGAAATAAAATCAAAAAAAGTCAATGAGTCTAAATTGAAAAATCACGATCAAGGACTCTTGGGTCAGAAATATGTTAAGCAGGTCAAAATCGACTACTCTATGGCTGAAGTAACATTAGAGTGAGGCAAGGAGACTGTAAAAAGAGTTCATCTTTGAAGACTATTCAGTAGGCCAAATATGGAGTTCTTGTATGGCTGAAGTAACATTAGAGTGAATCAATTAGTCTGAATTGAAAGTTAATGACCGAGGACCCTTGAGACAGAAAAGAAAATAAGTAGGTAAAATATGGACTTCTGTTTGGTTGAAATAAAATCAAAAGCATTCAATGAGTCTGAATTGATAGTTCATAATCGAGGACTCTTGCGACAGAAAAAAAAAATAAGTAGGTAAAATATGGACTTCTGTTTGGTTGAAATAAAATCAAAAGCATTCAATGAGTCTGAATTTATAGTTCATAATCGAGGACTCTTTGGTCAGAAATATGTTCAGTAGTTCAAATATTGACTTCTGTATGGCTTAAGTAACATCAGAGTGAGGCAACGAGACTGTATAGAAAGTTCATCTTCGAAGACTCTTCAGTAGGCCAAATATGGACCTCTGTATGGCTGAAGTAACATCAGAGTGAGGCAATGAGTATGTATAGAAAGTTCATTATCTAGAACTGATTTGCCAGAATTCTGTATGGCTGAAATATAATTAAAAGGAGTCAATGAGTTTGAACTGAAAGTTCATGATTAAGGACTCTTGGGTCAGAAATATGTTCACTTGGTCAAATTTGGACTTCAGTGTGGCTGAAGTAACAGTAGAATGAAACTATGAGTAGAAAGTTCATGACCGAGGACCCTTGGGACAGAAAAGAAAATAAGTAAAATCGACGACTCTATGGCTGAAGTAACATTAGAGTGAGGCAAGGAGACTGTATAGAGAGTTCATCTTTGAAGACTCTTCAGTAGGCCAAATATGGAGTTCTGTATGACTGAAGTAGCATCTGAGTGAGTCAATGAGTCTGAATTGAAAGTTCATGATTGAGGACTCTTGGGTCAGAAATATGTTCAGTAGTACAAGTATGGACTTCTGTATGGCTAAAGGAACATTAGAATGAGACAATGAGACTGTATGGAAAGTTCATCTTATCTTGGTTCAGAAAAATGTTCAGTAATTCAAATATGGACTTCTATATGGCTGATGTGACATCAAAATGCATCAATGAGTATATGTAAAAAGTTCAATATTCAATACTCTTTGGCCAGAAATATGTCCATTAGGTCAAATATGGACTTCTGTATGGCTGAAATAAAATCAAAAAGAGTCAATGAGTCTAATTTGAAAAATCATGATCGAGGACTCTTGGGTCAGAAATATGTTAAGCAGTTCAAAATCGACTATTCTATGGCTGAAGTAACATTAGAGTGAATCAATGAGTCTGAATTGAAAGTTCATGACCGAGGACCCTTGGGACAGAAAAAAAAAAATAAGTAGGTAAATTATGGACTTCTGTATGGTTGAAATAAAACCAAAAGCAGTCATTGAGTCTGAATTGAAAGTTCATGATTGAGGACTCTTTGGACAGAAAAAAATAAGTGGGTAAAATATGGACTTCTGTTTGGTTGAAATAAAATCAAAAGCATTCAATGTGACTATCAAATTGATAGTTCATAATCGAGGACTCTTTGGTCAGAAATATGTTCACTTGGTCAAATTTGGACTTCAGTGTGGGTGAAGTAACAGTAGAATGAAACTATGAGTATGAGTTGAAAGTTCATGACTGAGGACCCTTGGGACAGAAAGGAAAATTAGTTAAAATATGGAGTTTTGTATGGTTGAAATAAAATCAAAAGCAGTCAATGAGTCTGAATTGATAGTTCATGATTGAGGACTCTTGGGTCAGAAATATGTTCAGTAGTTCAAATATTGACTTCTGTATGGCTAAAGTAACATAAGGCAATGAGACTGTATGGAAAGTTCATCTTCGAAGACTCTTAGATCAGAAAAATGTTCAGTAATTCAAATATGGACTTCTATATGGCTGATGTGACATCAAAATGCATTAATGAGTATATGTAAAAAGTTCGATATTGAATACTCTTTGGCCAGAATTATGTCCATTATGTCAAATATGGACTTCTGTATGGCTGAAATAAAATCAAAAAGAGTCAATGAGTCTGAAATGAAAGTTCATGATCTAGGACTTTTGGTTCAGAAATATGTTCAGCAGGTCAAAAATCAACTTCTTTATTGCTTAAGTAACATTAGAGTGAGGCAATGAGAATGTATAGAAAGTTCATCTTCAAAGACTCTTCAGTAGGCCAAACATGGACCTCTGTATGGCTGAAGTAACATCAGAGTGAGGCAATGAGTATGTATAGAAAGCTCATTATCTAGGACTGATTTGCCAGAATTCATCTTTGAAGACTCTTCAGTAGGCCAAATATGGAGTTCTGTATGGCTGAAGTAACATCTGACTGAGTCAATAAGTCTGAATTGAAAGTTTATGATCAAGGACTCTTGGTCAGAAATATGTTCACTTGGTCAAATTTGGACTTCAGTGTGGCTAAAAAGTGAGGCAATGAGTATGATTAGAAAGTTCACCACCGAGGACCCTTGGGACAGAAAAGAAAATAAGAAGGTAAAATATGGACTTCTGTATGGTTGAAATAAAGTCAAAAGCAGTCAATGAGTCTGAATTGAAAGTTCATGATTGAGGACTCTTGGGACAGAAAAAAATAAGTAGGTAAAAATATGTACTTCTGTATGGTTGAAATAAAATCAAACGCATTCAATAAGTCTGAATTGATAGTTCTTGATTGAGGACTCTTTGGTCAGAAATATGTTCAGTATTTCAAGTATGGACTTCTGTATGGCTAAAGAAACATTAGAATGAGGCAATGAGACTTTATAGAAAGTTCATCTTCGAAGAGTCTTCAGTAGGCCGAACATGGACCTCTGTATGGCTGAAGTAACATCAGAGTGAGGCAATAAGTATGTATAGAAAGTTATTTATCTAGGACTGATTTGCCAGAATTCATCTTTGAAGACTCTTCAGTAGGCCAAATATGGAGTTCTGTATGACTGAAGTAGCATCTGAGTGAGTCAATGAGTCTGAATTGAAAGTTCATGATTGAGGACTCTTGGGTCAGAAATATGTTCAGTAGTACAAGTATGGACTTCTGTATGGCTAAAGGAACATTAGAATGAGACAATGAGACTGTATGGAAAGTTCATCTTATCTTGGTTCAGAAAAATGTTCAGTAATTCAAATATGGACTTCTATATGGCTGATGTGACATCAAAGTGCATCAATGAGTATATGTAAAAAGTTCAATATTCAATACTCTTTGGCCAGAAATATGTCCATTAGGTCAAATCTAAGACTCTTCAGTAGGCCAAATATGGACCTCTGTATGGCTGAAGTAACATCAGAGTGAGAAAATTAGTATGTATAGAAAGTTCATGATCGGGTTCTTTTGGTTCAAAAATATGTTCAGACGGTCAGATATGGACTACTATTTGGCTTATGTAGCTGCATATGCAGTGCAACAGCACCCATGTATACATTGCAAATTATAGGTCTTGTATTCATGGCAATGTATGCACGCCCTTTTATTATTAGTTTTTGTATGCAATGCAACGAAACGGCACATATATATATTTTTTCTATGTACAACGAATTAAGTTATTGTATGCAATACAATAAAACAGCTAGTTCTTGTATTTATTGCAGTGCATCAGCATATATGATTTATTTTCTCTTCAGTGTAGTTAATTCATTGCAACAGCACATTTGTTATGTGTTATCTCTTCAATGCATGAGGAATACTTTTTTTATTCTGCAACGAAAAAGTTCTCAACTTAATGCAACTTAATGCAATGCAACATCTTTTATGATTTGTGTTTTCTCTTTAACGCACAAAGGAAAGTGTTAATTCCATTTTGCATTTCGTTGTTCTTTTATATAGTACAAGGAAACAGTGCACAGTTCGTATGCATTGCAATGCAGCAAATATATGTGTTACCCTTAAATGCACAACGATGTAGGCCTATGTATTGTATGTAACATTTTAGTTCGTAACAGCACATAATTTCTTCAATGCACAGCTTAATTTGTTAACTATTGTATTGCAATGCAATGAATGCAATCAAGAAAAGAGTTATTTAGAGTTACTGCCATGTATTATCTCTTCACTGCACAACGGATTAAGTTAATACACGCTTTATGTGTTATCTCTTTAATGCATAACGGATTAAGTTAATACACGCTTTATGTGTTATCTCTTTAATGCATAACAGAATAAGTTATTGTTTGTAGTGCACTTAAATCATTATTCTTCAATAGACAATGGAATTAAGAGGTTGCAAGTTTGTATGCATGCTTAGGAGTTTTGGGAGATAACAACTGAGCTAAACCATAACAAATGTGCATTGCACACAAGAACTGACATATTCCTTTGTGCATTAAAGAGATCAAACAAAACGTGCTGTTGCATTGCATTGCATACAAGTTTTAAATTCTACAGTTTGGTATTGAAGAGATAACATATCATTTTAATTGAATTGCATTACATACAATATCTAACGTTCCGTTGTGCATTCAAGGGACACCATATAAGCTAAACCATAACAAATGTGCATTGCATGATAACATGTGCGATAAACTCTATTGCAACTTATGCGATGTTACACTGCACTGCATTCAAGCTCTAACTTAATTTCGTTGTGCATTTAAGAGATAACATAATTTTGATGCATTACATTACACTTACAATGTGACAATGTATTGTGCAGTGATGAATAACATGAGATATCTACTTGTTTGATTGCATTGTATACAAGAACTACCTTATTCCGTTGGGTATTGAAAAAAAACAACAGAAAGTATGAGCTGTTGCATTGCAATGCTTACAAGAATTAAATTATGTGTTGTAATAATAATACATCATACATATAATACATATGTGCTGATAATACATCAAACATGCTCTGTTTCAATATGTAATTGTTTCGTTGTGCTTTTTAAGAATAACGTGTTTGTTTGCATTGCATTGCATTGGATACAGGATCTAACATTCCGTTGTGCATGAAGTGATAACACATAGCGCGCTGTTGCATTGAAATACATGCAAGAAATAAATCATTCCATTGTGCATGAAGTGATAACACATAGCGCGCTGTTGCATTGTAATACATGCAAGAAATAAATCATTCCATTGTGCATTCAGGAGATAACATATGAGATAAACTCTATTCCACTGTGTTGCATACATGCACTAGCTTATTCCTTAGTGCACTGAATAGATAACAAAGCATTCAAGAACTAACTAATTCCGCTTTGCATTACATATGAGATAAACAACAAATGTGCTATTGCATTATTGCATACAAAATCAAATTATACCGATCTGCATTTAACAGATATGTTTGTTGCATTGCATTGCAATGCATTACACATACAATGTGACAATTGAAGAATAGCAGTGAAGAATAACATAATGCATATGCACTTCTTTGATTGCATTGATTCATAACTTATTCCACTGGGCATTCAAGAAGAAGAAAAAACAGAACATATGTGTTGTTGCATTGTAGTGCTTACAAGAACTAAATTATTTGTTGTGTATTTGCTGGTGTTCTATGCTTTGCATAGAAGTAACTTATTTATTTGGTTTTTAAAAGAAACATATGTGTATACAACATATGTTCATAACATATAACATATTATAAACATACGAGTAAGGCATTCAGAATTTAACATGAGATGAACCATAACAAAAGTGCTTTTGCATTGCATTGCATACAGGAACTAACTTAATCCTTTGTGCATTGAACAGATAATATAAAAAATTTGCTGTTGCATTACACATACAATGTGACTATCTTGTGACAATGCAGTGAAGAACATGTGCTGTTGCATTGCAATGCATACAAGAACTAACTCATTCCGTTGAGCATTCGGTAGATAACAAATGTTTGATGTATTGCATTACACTTTACAATGTAGCGATGCGATGAAAAACATGAGATATGTATTTGTTTAATTGCTTGTCTACAAGAACTACTTTATTCCGTTGGGTAATGAAGAAAAAAACCCAGAAAATATAAGCTGTTGCATTGCAATACTGACAAAACATAAAAATGTGCTGTTGCATTACACGCACGATGTGACAATCCATTGTGCTGTTGCGTTGCAATGCAAACAAGAACTAACTCATTCCGTTGTGCATTTAGGAGATAACAAATGAGAAAAACTATAACATATATGTTGTTGCATTGCATTGCACACAAGAGCTTGAAATGTGCTATTTCATTGCACGCAATAAATTATTAATTTGTGCATTCAAGGGATAACATATGAGATAAACCAAAACAAATGTGCTATTGCATTGCATACAAGAACTAACTTATTCCTTTGTGCATTAAGTGATAACATATAACTTGCTGTTGCATTGCAATGCATACAAGTAATAACTTATTCCGTTGTGCATTCAGGAGACAACATATGAGATCTATAACAAATGCTCTATTGCAATGCATTACATTAAATTGCATAGAAGATCTAACATTCCGTTGTGCGTTTAAGAGATAACATTTATTGTTTATTATTATTGCGTGACATTGCTTTGCATTGCATACAAGATCTAACATTCCGTTGTGCATTCAGGGCTAGACCATAACAAAGGTGCATTGCATGATAAGGTGACTCTAAAATAAACTCTAATGCGTTGTATTGGGATATACAGGACATACAGGAACGAACTTATTCCTTCGTGCATTGATCAGATAACATAAAAATGTGCTGTTGCAATACACATATGATGTGACATCCATTGGTGCAGTGAAGAATAACATATGCTGTTGCATTGCAATGCATACAAGAACTAACTCATTCTGTTGTGCATTCAGGAGATAACATAACAACAAACGTGCTAAAATGTGATAAACGTGATAAACAACAAACGTGCTATTGCATTGTTGCATACAAGATCTAATTATTCCGTTCTGCATTTAACAGATATGTTTGTTGCATTGCATTACACATACGCATTACAATGACAGTTCATTGGGCAGTGAAGACTAACATAAGATATGCACTTCTTTGATTGCATTGATTCATATCTTATTCCATTGGGCAATCAAGAAAAAAAAAAAAAAAAAAAAAAAAAAAAAAAAACAGAAAATTTTTTACTGTTGCATTGTAGAGCTCACAAGAACTAAATTATCTGTTGTGTACTGACGTGATAATAGGTCTACATGAAACACGCTTTGCATAGAAGTAACTTTTATTTATTTTATTTTATTTTTTGAGAGAGAAACATATGTTTCTTGCATTGCATTACTTATTTGTTCATTGAAGTGATAACATGAAACTAACATGTTTCGTTGTGCTTTTAAAAGACAACGTGTTTGTTTCATTGCAGTGCATACACAAACATGTTACACTGTTTATGCAGTGAAGAATAACACATATAATATGAAACTGTTTTCCACTGCATTGTTTAAAAGAACTAAATCCGTTGTGCACTGAAGAGGTAACATATAAAGTGCTGTTGCGTTTGCATTGCATTGCACACAGGAGCTTGTGTTCCGCTGTGCATCGGACTAAACATAAAAATGTGCTGTTGCATTGAAGGCTCGATGTGACAATCCATTGTGTAGTGAAGAATAACATGTGCTGTTGCGTTGCAATGCAAACAAGAACAAACTCAATCCATAATGCATTCAGGAGATAACATGAGAAAAACGTATTCCTTTGTGCATTAAGAGATAACACACAACACGTTGTGCGTTTAAGAGATAACTTACTTATATTTGTATGTTGCATTGCATTGCATACAAGATCTAACATTCCGTTGTGCATTCAGGGCTAAACCATAACGAAGGTGCATTGCATGATAACGTGAGATAAACTGTATTGCATTGCATTGCATTGCACAAAAACTAACTTTGTGCATTAGGTGATTACACATAACGTGCAGTTGCATTGCAATGCATACAAGAACTACCAATTCCTAGTTGCACACAAGAACTAACGCATTCTTTGTGCATTCAGAATATAACATATGAGAGATAAACCATAACAAAAGTGTTTTTGCATTCCGTTGTGCATCAGACAAAACATAAAAATGTGTTGTTGCATTAAAGGCTCGATGTGACAATCCATTGTGTAGTGAAGAATAACATGTGCAATGTCATATATCATTCCGTTTTGCATTCAAGATTAATCCATAACAAAGGTGCAACTCTACATTGCATTGCATTACATACAAGAACTAACTTATTCCGTTGTGCATTCAGAAAATAACATATGAGATAATCTATAACAAATGATTTATTGCAATGCTTTGCATTGCACTGCATACAGGATCTAACATTCCGGTATGCGTTTAAGAGATAACTTATTTATTTGTTCATTGCATTGCATTGCATTGCATACAAGATCTAACATTCCGTTGTGTATTCAGGGATAAACCCTAACAAAACTGCATTGCATGATAACGTGAGATAAACTCAATTGCATTGCATTGCATACAAGAGCTAAAATATTCCTTCGTTCATTAAATTATAACACATAACGTGCTTTGTGCCCTTAAGTTATACCACATAACATAAGTGAGTTGCATTGCAATTACAAAAAAACAATGCATTCCTTTGTGCATTCAGAATACAACATATGAGAACCATAATAAATGTGCTTTTGTTGGACTGACAGTGATACAAGAAATTACTTCATTGAAGTGATAATTTGTTGTTTGCATTGTATTACATTCAAGATCTAACATTCCGCTGTGCGTGAAAATGTGCTGTTGCATTACACATATGATGTGACAATCCATTGTGCGGAATAACATGCGCTGTTGCATTGCAATGCGTACAAGAACTAACTCATTCTGTTGTGTATTCAAGAGGTAACATATGAAATAAACTCTATTGCTCTGTATTTTGCATACATAGCTAACTTACTCCGTTGGTCTTTGAAGAAAAAACACAACATGTGGTCTGTTGCATTGAAATTGCGTACAAAACTGAATTATCTGTTATCTGCATTGATGTGATAATACATCAAACATGCTCTGTTTCATAATGCAATTGTTTCGTTGAGCTTTTTAAGAATAAAGTGTTTGTTTGCATTTCACTGCAGACAAGATCTAACGTTCCGTTGTGCATGAAGTGATAACACATAGCGCGCTGTTGCATTGTAATACATACAAGAAATAAATCATTCCATTGTGCATGATATAACAAATGAGATAAACTATAACAAATAAGCATTACATTGCATTGCATACAAGATCTAACATTCCGTTATGCATTCAAAGGATAATAAGATAAACGCTATTTCACTGTGTTGATTACATGTACTAACTTATTCCTTTGTGCACTGAATATATAATACATAACATGCAAAACATTCAAGAATTAACTAATTCGGCTTTGCATTCAAGAGATAACATATGAGATAAACAACAAATGTGCTACTGCATTATTGCATGCAAAATCTAATTATTCCGTTCTGCATTTAACAGATATGTTTGTTGCATTGCATTACACAATGTGACAATTTATTGTGCAGTGAAGAATAACAAGAAATGCACTTATTTGATTGCATTGATTCATAACTTATTCCATTGGGCATTCAAGAAGAAGAAGAAGAAAAAAAAGAACATAATGTGCATTGCAGTGCTTACAAGAACTGAATTATCTGTTGTGTATTTGCTTGTGTTCTATGCTTTGCATAGAAGTATTTTTTTTTTTTTTTATAGAAACACCGTTGTATATAGATTACACTCTGCAATGCATACTTATTGCAAACGCAAACTCATTTCGTTGTGCTTTCGGTAGATAACATACGTTTGATGCATTGCATTACACTTACAATGTAGCGATGCGATGATTAACATATGTATTTGTATATGTATTTGTTTAATTGCTTGTATACACGAACTAACTTATTCCGTTGGGTATTGAAGACACCCAACGTTTGTTGGACTGAAAGTAGTTCAAGAAATTACTTATTTGTGCATTGAAGTTTGTTCCATTGCAGTGCATAGACGATGTAACACATCGTCGAGAACAACACATAAAATATGAACCTGTTTTCCACTGCATTGTTTAAAATAACTAAATCAGTTGTGCACTGAAGCGGTAACATATTGCATGCAATGCATACAATAACTCATTCCGTTGAGCATTTAGGAGATAACAAATAACAAAGGAGCATTGCATGATAAACGTGAGATAAACTCTGCATTGCATACAGCAACGAACTTATTCCTTCGTGCATTGAGATGACATAAAAATGTGCTGATGTGACATCCATTGTGCAGTGATGAATAACATAAGCTGTTGCATTGCAATGCATACAAGAACGAACTCATTCTGTTGTGCATTCAGGATAAAATATGAAATAAACAACAAACGTGCTATTGCATTATTGCATACAATATCTAAGTATTCCGTTCTGCATTTAACAGATATGTTTGTTGCATTGCATTACACATACAATGACAATTCATTCTGCAGTGAAGAATAACATAAGATATGCACTTCTTTGATTGCATTGATTCATAACTTATTTCATTGGGGATTCAAGAAAAAAAAAAAAAAAACAGAAAATATGTCCTGTTGTATGAGGTTCCATTTGTGTCATATGCTGTTGAAGCGATAACAAGTATTGCATACAGTTCTAACTTATTCATCTGTGCATTTAAACGACATTGCTTAGCACACAACAACTTTTTAACTTTTTTTCATTTGTGTAGTAGAGGTAATATAACATGAGCCTTTTTCATTGGTGCATTATAATGCAATGCATACAAGTAACTGATTCCGTTAAGATACGTGTCCTGTAATACAACATATGTAGATTGACATAATTTGGTTATGCAATGAAGAATACCATATAAGCTATGCACTTATGGCTTTGCAGTGCATACAAGAACGAACTCATTCCGTTGTGCATTGAAGAGTTCACATATGTGCTGTTTGAAGAGATAACATAGAACTTGCATAGAAGATCTAACTGATCCCTCTTTATGCATTACAGTGCAAAGAAGGTCTAACTCATTGTGCAATGAAGAGATTACAATATGTGCTGTTTTCAGTGCTTTGCTCGCAGGACTTATCATCGTGCAATGAAGAATAACAGATAAAGCATATCATTGCATAGAAGATCGAACTTAATCCTCTGTGCGCTGAAAAGACAATACATAACATATGTGCACTGCTTTGCATACAACTCACTTATACGTGTGTTTATTGAAGAGGTAGCATATCATGAGCCTTTGCATTACACTGCATAGAAGATTCTTTATAATACAATGCATACAAAAACTAACTCATTCCGTTAAGATTACTTATGTGCTGTTGCATTGCATTGCAAATCCGAAGCAACGTTGTGGAATGAAGAGATAATATAGTGGGGTTGCTGTGCAATTGCACACAGGACCTATCGTTGTGCAATGAATAACATATGCACTTGTTGCGTGGCAGTGCTTACAAGAACCAACTCATTCCATTGTGCACTGAAGTTATCGTATGTGCTGTTGAAGGGATCACACACAGAACTGCATAAGATCTAACTTATTCTTCTGTGCACTGAAAAGACAACACAATAACATATATGCTGTCGCGTTGCTTTGCATACAATTAACTTATACAGTTGTTTATTGAAGAGATAACAACGTGAGCTTTGCATTAACAATGCATAGGATATGCATTATAATGCAATGCATACAAGAACTAACTCATTTCGTTAAGATAACATATGCGCTGTTACATTGCATTTGCACATAGGTTCCAACGTTGTGCAATTGAAGAATAACATAAGCTATGCACTTGTTTCGTGGCAAGTACTAACTCATTCCGCTGTGCATTGAAGAGTTAACTATGTGTTGCTGAAGATATAACACATAGAGTTGCACAGAAGATCTAACTCTTTTAATTTGTGCAATGAAGAGATAACATGTGCTGTTGTAGTGTATTGACCTAACACAGGACCTAACGTTGTGCAACGTAGAATAACATATAAGCTATGCTCTGTGCACTTAAAGGACAACCCGTAACATATATGTCCTCTCGCATTGCTTTGCATACAACTAACTAATCTATACAGTTGTGTATTGCAGAGATAACGTATTATGATTATTTGCATTACAATGCACGGAATATGCATTAGAATGAAATGCATACAAGAACTGACTCATTCCGTTAAGATAACATATGTGCTGATGCATTGCATTTGCACATACGCTCCAACGTTGTGCAACTGAAGAATAACATACTCTGTTTCATCGCATTGCAACGCAACAAGTGCATAGCTCATTCTAAACTCATTCCGTTGTGCATATATGCTGTTGAAGAGATAACAAGTATTGCATAAAGTTCTAAATTATTCCTCTGTGCATTTAAACGACAAAAACGACATTGCTTAGCACACAACAACTTTTTAACCTTTTTCATTTGTGTAGTAGAGGTAACAGCCTTTTTCTTTGGTGCATTATAATGCAATGCATACAAGTAACTGATTCCGTTAAGATGCGTGTCCTTTAATACAACATCTGTACATTGACATAATTTGGTTATGCAATGAAGAATAACATATAAGCTGTGCACTTATGGCTTTGCAGTGCATACAAAAACGAACTCATTCCGTTGTGCATTGAAGAGTTCACGTATGTGCTGTTGAAGAGATAACACATAGAACTTGCATAGAAGATCTAACTGATCCCTCTTTATGCATTACAGTGCAAAGAAGGTCTAACTCATTGTGCAATGAAGAGATTACAATATGTGCTGTTTGCAGTGCATTGCGCTCAGGACCTATCATCGTGCAATGAAGAATAACAGATAAAGCATTGCATTTGGACATGCGAAGCCGTGCTCTTTGTTGTTTTTTTGCAGTGCATACAAGAACTAACTCATTCCGCTGTGCATTGGATGCAGCAGTACGTGTTGTTGTTATCTCTTCAATACACAAACGAATTAGTTGTGTGCAAATCAACGCAATGCACAACGGAATGAGCTAGTTCATGTATACAATGCAACGCAACAAGTGCATAGGTCATGTTATTCTTCAATTGCACAACGTTGGAACGTATGTGCAAATGCAATGCAACAGTACGTACTTTACCGTAACAGAATGAGTCGGTTCTTGTATGAATTGCATTACAATGCATATGATATGAATTATAATGCTAAGGATCATATTATGTTCTTCAGTTGCACAACGTTGGAACGTATGTTGCAACAGCACATATGTTATCTTAACGGAATGAGTTAGTTCTTGTATGCATTGCATTACTGTATGCATTGCATATTCTGTGATAACACAACTTAATAGGTTGTATGTTGAAAAAATAACATGTAAAATATGAGCTTAATTGCTTTATGCATTACAATGCATACAAGAACTAACTCATTTGGATGAGCAATGAAGAAACAACTACTTCATGCAGTGCATTGCTCACAGGATTAATCGTTGTGCAGTGAAGAATAACAACTATGTACAACAGAGAACATGGTTAACGTAATAAGTCAGTTCTTGTATGCATTTCATTCTAATGCATATTATGTGCATTGTAATGCAAAAATCATATCTCTGCAATAGACAAATATATTGATTAGTTAGTTGTATGCAGAGCAATGCAAGAGGACATATGTTTACGGGTTGTCTTTTCGGTGCACAGAGCAGAGCTTATATGTTATTCTACGCAACGCTGTGTTATGTCAATGCACTACAACAGCACGTTATCTCTTCACTGGACGATTAAATGAGTTAGATCTTCTGTGCAGCTCAATGATCAATCTCTTCAGCAGGACATATGTTAACTCCTCAAATGCACAGCGGAATGAGTTAGTACTTGCAAAGAAACAAGTTCATAGCTTATGGTATTCTTCAATTGCTCAACGTTGGAACCAAATTCGTTTGCAACAGCAAATATGTTATCTAAAGGGAATGAGTTAGTTCTTGTATGCATTGCATTATATGGCATATTCTATGCATTGTAATGCAAAGCTCACGTTGTTATCTTTTCAATAAACAAATGTAAAACAACTGTATGCAAAGCAAAGCAACGCGACAGCATATGTGTTATCGTGTTGTCTTTTTCAGTGCAAAGTGAAAGTTAGATCTTTATGCAATTCTGTGTGTGTGATCCCTTCGGTAGCTTACATACGATAACTCCAATGCACAAGAGAATGAGTTGGTTCTTGTATGCACTGCAAAGCAACAAGAGCATAGCTTACATATTCTTCATTGTGTGCAATTGCACAGCAACAGCGCATTCCACAGCGTTGCATCGGATTTGCAATGCAATGCAAAAGCACATATGTCATCTTAACGGAATGAGTTAGTTCTTGTATGCGTTATAAAGAATCTTCTATGCATTGTAATTCAAAGGCTTATGATATGTTAACTCTTCAATAACCACATGTATAAGTGAGTTGTATGCAAAGCAATGCCTTAGCACATACCTTATGTTTTGTCTTTTTAGCGCACAGAGGGTGAAGTTCTATGCAATTCTATGTGTTATCTCTTCAACAACATATGTTAACTCCTCAACGCACAACGGAATGAGTTAGTTCTTGTATGCACTGCAACGCAACAAGTGAACTGTGCGCAACAGCACTTTTACACAACAAAATGAATTAGATCTTCTGTGCATTGCAATTCAAAAACAACCCCTTTTACATCTGAATGAGTTAGTTCTTGTATACAATGCAACGCAACAACTGCATAGTTCATGTTATTCTTCAGTTTGCTCAACGTTGGATCGTATGTGCAATGCAATGCACGTAAAATGTACGTATTTTACCGTATCAGAATCAGTCAGTTCTTGTATGCATTGCATTCTAATGCATATTCTATGCATTGCAATGCAACGGATCATATTATGTTCTTCTGTTGTTGGCTTCATATTGTGTTGGAACGTATGTGCAAGTGCAACAGCACATATGTTATCTTAACGGAATGAATTATTGAATGCATTGCATTTTATTCATATTCTTTGCACTGTACTGCAAAGCTCACGTTATTATCTCTTTTATAAACAAATGTATAAGTTGTATGCAAAGCAACGCGACAGCATATATGTTATTGTGTTGTCTTTTCAGTGCACAGCGGTTTGAGTTAGTTCTTGAATGCACTGTAAACGCTGGAGCGTATGTGCAATGAAATGCAATAACACATACGGAATTAATTAGTTTTTGTAAGCATTGCATTATAATGCATTTTCAATGAAAAAGGCTCATGTTCTCTCTTCAATACACAAATGAAAAAAGATAGTTGTTCAATAGCACGTGTCATGTTTTGTCGTTTCAGTGCACGGAGTAATAAGTAAGAACTTTATGCAATACTTGTTATCTCTTCAACAGCACATATGTATACTCTTCAATGCACAACGGAATGAGTTAGTTCTTGTATGCAATGCAACGCAACAAGTGCATAGCTTATATGTTATTCTTCATTGCACAACGATAGGTTTTGTGCGCAACGCACTGCAACAGCACATATGTTAATCTCTTCATTGCACAGCAAAATGAGCTAGATCTTCTATGTTTTGTAATGCAAAATTCTCGTTACATCTTATAACGACGATATACAACGGAAGTTAGTTGTTTTATGCAATGCCATGAAACACCCATATTACGTGTTATTTTTCAATGGACAACGGAATGAGCAAAACGAAAGTGCATAGATTATGTTATTCTTCAACTGCACAACGTTGGAGCGTATGTGCAATGAAATAGAATAGCACATATGTTATCTTAAAGGAATGAATTAGTTTTTGTATGCATTGCATTGTAATGCAAAGGCGCATGTTATGTTATCTCCGTCTCTTCTACACAAATGTACAAGTTAGTTGTATGCAAAGCAAAGCTATAGCACATATATATTGTCTTTTCAGTGCACAGTGCACCCTTCAACAACACATATGTTTAACTTCAGTGCACAACGGAATTAGCACTTGCATTCATTGAAAAGCAACAAGTGCATAGCTTATGTTTGATTTTTCAATTGCACAACGATAGGTTCTATTTTATCTCTTCATTCCACACAAATTAGTTTTCTATGCATTATAATGCTAAAAGCTCATATGTTACAAATTACATCTTCCATATTACAACGGAAGAAGTTAATTGTTCATTGCAACGCATATGCAATAAAACAGAATGTCTCTTGTATCATTCTTCAATGCAAAAACCAATACAAGTCAGGTTATGTATGCATTGCAATGCTAAAACATATATGATAGCTCTTAAATGCACAACAACCTTAGTTCTTTGCATTCAGTGAAATGAAAAAATGTATAATATCATGGAAATGGAAAATGGTCCTTATTGGAAAATCGAATGCTTTGTACGCATTGCAATCGAAATCAAATGTGTTACGACTTAGTACACCCCCAGGCTGTGAAGTGTGTCAACTTGGAGTGTAGCCTTTAAAAGGGAACAGGGTTAACAGTGAAGTACATGTGTCTGAGCCAAGATTCCTCGATCTTGAACTTTTTACTCATTGACGCATTGACTCATTCTGATGTTATGTCAGCCATACAAAAGTCCAGCACATTTGACATATTGGAACATATTGTTAGTCGATGAGTCTTCAAATATGAATGTACTATCCATAACCAAAGGCTCCCTCTGAAGTTAAATCAGCCAAAAAGCAAAAGGTTATTCATAAATTGTCCATATTTGACGAGCTTAAAGTTTTTTCTGTCCTAAGAAGCCCTTGAACATGAACCTTCTAGACATACTCATTGACTCCTTGAGATGTTACATCAGCCATTCAGTAGTCCATATTTGACCTTCTGAACACTTTTCTGGTCCAAGAGTACTCGTTCATTACCTTTCAAAACACTTGACTCTTTCTGATGTTACATCAGCCATAGATAAGTCTTCATTCGACCTTCTGATCATATTTCTGGCCAAAGAGCCCTCAATCATGAACTTTCTGTACATACTCATTGATTTCTTCTAATGTTACTTCAAGCCATACAGAAAGTCCAGTTTTGACCTAATGGGCATATTTCTGGCCTAAGAGTCGTTGATCTTGAACTTTCTATTTCTACCCATTGACTCTTTCTGATGATACGTCAGCCATACAGTAGTGCGTATTAGACCTAATGGACATATATCTAGCCAAAGGGTGCTCGATTTTGAACTTTTTTATACATACTCAATGCCCAATGCTCAATGCCTACTGAAAAAAATTCTGACAAATTAGTCCTTCATCATGAACTTTCTATAACACACTCATTGACCATAGATAAGTCTTCATTTGACCTACTGACCTTATTTCTGGCAAAAGAGCCCTCGATGGTGAACTTTCTGTACATACTCATTGACTACAGATGTTCCATATTTTCAATATTCAAGCTTGAACTTTTTTATACATACTTAATGAATAATTCTGGTGTTATTTAGACCAAATGTCTGCCAAATTAGTCCTTGATCATGAACTTTCTATTTCTGCCCATTCACTTCTAATGATACATCAGCCATACAGTAGTGCATATTTGACCTGATGGGCATATATCTGGCCAAAGTGTATTCGAACTTGAACTTATTTTATACGTACATAATGCCCAAAAATTAGACCTACTGAAAATATTTCTGACAAATTAGTTCTTGATCATGAACTTTCTATTACACTCTCATTGTCTCTATCTGATGTTATATCGGCCATACAGAAGTCCTTTTTTGACCTTATGGACATATTTCTGGCCTAAGAGTCGTTGATCTTGAACTTTCTATTTCTACCCATTGACAATCAGAAGTCCATATTTGATTAAAGTAAGAAAAAATTTTGGCTTAAGATTCCTCACACATGAACTTTCTTTATATACTCATTGACTCTTTCTGATGTTACATCAGCCATTCAGTAGTCCATATTTGACCTTCTGAACACTTTTCTGGTCCAAGAGTACTCGTTCATTACCTTTCAAAACACTTCCATTGACTCTTTCTGATGTTACATCAGCCATAGATAAATCTTCATTTGACCTACTGATCATATGTCTGGCCAAAGAGCCCTCGATCATGAACTTTCTGGACATACTCATTGATTTATTCTAAGGTTACATCAGCGGTACAGAAGTCCAGTTTTGACCTAATGGACATATTTCTGGCCTAAGAGTCGTTGATCTTGAACTTTCTATTTCTGCCCATTGACTCCTGATGATGATACGTCAGCCATACAGTAGTGCGTATTAGACCTGATGGGCATATATCTGGCCAAAGTGTATTCGAACTTGAACTTGTTTTATACGTACATAATGCCCAAAAATTAGACCTACTGAAAATATTTCTGACAAATTAGTCCTTGATCATGAACTTTCTATTACACTCTCATTGTCTCTATCTGATGTTACATCGGCCATACAGAAGTCCTTTTTTGACCTTATGGACATATTTCTGGCCTAAGAGTCGTTGATCTTGAACTTTCTATTTCTACCCATTGACTCCTTCTAAATGATACATCAGCCATACAGTAGTGCATATTTAACCTAATGGACATACATCTAGCCAAAGTGTACTCGATCTTGAACTTTTTTATACATACATAATGTCCAAATTAGACCTACTGAAAATATTTCTGACAAATTAGTCCTTCATCATGAACTTTCTATAAGACTCTCATTGACTCCATCTGATTTTACATCAGCCATAAAATGGTCCATATTTGATGAGCTTAAAGTTTTTTCTGTCCTAAGAGCCCTTGAACATGAACCTTCTTGACATACTCATTGACTCCTTCAGATGTTACACCAGCCAATCAGAAGTCCATATTTGATTAACGTAAGAAAGATTTTTGGCCTAAGATTCCTCACACATGAACTTTCTTTATATACTCATTGACTCTTTCTGATGTTACATCAGCCATTCAGTAGTCCATATTTGACCTTCTGAACACTTTTCTGGTCCAAGAGTACTCGTTCATTACCTTTCAAAACACTTCCATTGACTCTTTCTACTGTTACATCAGCCATAGATAAATCTTCATTTGACCTACTGATCACATGTCTGGCCAAAGAGCCCTCGATCATGAACTTTCTGGACATACTCATTTGATTTATTCTAAGGTTACATCAGCCATACAGAAGTCCAGTTTTGACCTAATGGGCATATTTCTGGCCTAAGAGTCGTTGATCTTGAACTTTCTATTTCTACCCATTGACTCCTTCTGATGATACGTCAGCCATACAGTAGTGCGTATTAGACCTAATGGACATATATCTAGCCAAAGTGTGCTCGATTTTGAACTTTTTTATACATAATTTATGCCCATTTTAGGCCTACTGAAAATATTTCTGACAAATTAGTCCTTGATCATGAACTTTCTATTACACTCTCATTGTCTCTGTCTGATGTTACATCGGCCATACAGAAGTCCTTTTTTGACCTATGGACATATTTCTGGCCTAAGAGTCGTTGATCTTGAACTTTCTATTTCTACCCATTGACTCCTTTAAATGATACATCAGCCATACAGTAGTGCATATTTGACCTAATGGACATACATCTAGCCAAAGTGTACTCGATCTTGAACTTTTTTATACATACATAATGTCCAAATTAGACCTAATGAAAATATTTCTGACAAATTAGTCCTTCATCATGAACTTTCTATAATACTCTCATTGACTCCATCTGATTTTACATCAGCCATAAAATGGTCCATATTTGATGAGCTTAAAGTTTTTTCTGTCCTAAGAGCCCTTGAACATGAACCTTCTAGACATACTCATTGACTCCAGATGTTACACCAGCCAATCAGAAGTCCATCTTTGATTAATATAAGAAAAATTTTTGGCCTAAGATTCCTCACACATGAACTTTCTTTATATACTCATTGACTCTTTCTGATGTTACATCAGCCATTCAGTAGTCCATATTTGACCTTCTGAACACTTTTCTGGTGTTTCATTTGACCTACTGATCATATGTCTGGCCAAAGAGCCCTCGATCATGAACTTTCTGGACGTACTCATTGATTTATTCTAAGGTTACATCAGCGGTACAGAAGTCCAGTTTTGACCTAATGGACATTTTCTGGCCTAAGAGTCGTTGATCTTGAACTTTCTATTTCTGCCCATTGACTCCTGATGATGATACGTCAGCCATACAGTAGTGCGTATTAGACCTGATGGGCATATATCTGGCCAAAGTGTATTCGAACTTGAACTTGTTTTATACGTACATAATGCCCAAAAATTAGACCTACTGAAAATATTTCTGACAAATTAGTCCTTGATCATGAACTTTCTATTACACTCTCATTGTCTCTATCTGATGTTACATCGGCCATACAGAAGTCCTTTTTTGACCTTATGGACATATTTCTGGCCTAAGAGTCGTTGATCTTGAACTTTCTATTTCTACCCATTGACTCCTTCTAAATGATACATCAGCCATACAGTAGTGCATATTTAACCTAATGGACATACATCTAGCCAAAGTGTACTCGATCTTGAACTTTTTTATACATACATAATGTCCAAATTAGACCTACTGAAAATATTTCTGACAAATTAGTCCTTCATCATGAACTTTCTATAAGACTCTCATTGACTCCATCTGATTTTACATCAGCCATAAAATGGTCCATATTTGATGAGCTTAAAGTTTTTTCTGTCCTAAGAGCCCTTGAACATGAACCTTCTTGACATACTCATTGACTCCTTCAGATGTTACACCAGCCAATCAGAAGTCCATATTTGATTAACGTAAGAAAGATTTTTGGCCTAAGATTCCTCACACATGAACTTTCTTTATATACTCATTGACTCTTTCTGATGTTACATCAGCCATTCAGTAGTCCATATTTGACCTTCTGAACACTTTTCTGGTCCAAGAGTACTCGTTCATTACCTTTCAAAACACTTCCATTGACTCTTTCTACTGTTACATCAGCCATAGATAAATCTTCATTTGACCTACTGATCACATGTCTGGCCAAAGAGCCCTCGATCATGAACTTTCTGGACATACTCATTTGATTTATTCTAAGGTTACATCAGCCATACAGAAGTCCAGTTTTGACCTAATGGGCATATTTCTGGCCTAAGAGTCGTTGATCTTGAACTTTCTATTTCTACCCATTGACTCCTTCTGATGATACGTCAGCCATACAGTAGTGCGTATTAGACCTAATGGACATATATCTAGCCAAAGTGTGCTCGATTTTGAACTTTTTTATACATAATTTATGCCCATTTTAGGCCTACTGAAAATATTTCTGACAAATTAGTCCTTGATCATGAACTTTCTATTACACTCTCATTGTCTCTGTCTGATGTTACATCGGCCATACAGAAGTCCTTTTTTGACCTTATGGACATATTTCTGGCCTAAGAGTCGTTGATCTTGAACTTTCTATTTCTACCCATTGACTCCTTCTAAATGATACATCAGCCATACAGTAGTGCATATTTGACCTAATGGACATACATCTAGCCCAAGTGTACTCGATCTTGAACTTTTTTATACATACATAATGTCCAAATTAGACCTAATGAAAATATTTCTGACAAATTAGTCCTTCATCATGAACTTTCTATAATACTCTCATTGACTCCATCTGATTTTACATCAGCCATAAAATGGTCCATATTTGATGAGCTTAAAGTTTTTTCTGTCCTAAGAGCCCTTGAACATGAACCTTCTAGACATACTCATTGACTCCAGATGTTACACCAGCCAATCAGAAGTCCATCTTTGATTAACATAAGAAAAATTTTTGGCCTAAGATTCCTCACACATGAACTTTCTTTATATACTCATTGACTCTTTCTGATGTTACATCAGCCATTCAGTAGTCCATATTTGACCTTCTGAACACTTTTCTGGTGTTTCATTTGACCTACTGATCATATGTCTGGCCAAAGAGCCCTCGATCATGAACTTTCTGGACGTACTCATTGATTTATTCTAAGGTTACATCAGCCGTACAGAAGTCCAATTTTGACCTAATGGACATATTTCTGGCCTAAGAGTCTTTGATCTTGAACTTTCTATTTCTACCCATTGACTCCTTCTGATGATACGTCAGCCATACAGTAGTGCGTATTAGACCTAATGGACATATATCTAGCCAAAGTATGCTCGATTTTGAACTGTTTTATACATACTCAATGCCCATTTTAGACCTACAGAAATTATTTCTGACAAATTAATCCTTCATCATGAACTTTCTATAACACTCTCATTGACTCTTTCTGATGTTACATCAGCCATATGTCTGGCCCAGTCTTCATTTGACCTACTGACCTTATTTCTGACAAAAGAGCCCTCCATCATGAACTTTCTGTACATACTCATTGACTCCTTCTGATGTTATTTCAGCCATTCAGAAGTTCCATATTTGACCTAATGGACAAATATCTGGCCCAAGAGTCGTCAATCTTGAATTTTCTATTTCTGCTCATTGAGAAGGATGAGATATGTCAGCCATAAAGTAGTGCATATTTTACCTAATGGACATATTTCTGGCCAAAGAGTGCTCGATCTTGAACTTATTAGACAGACTCATTGACTCCTTCTGATGTTACATCAGCCATTCAGAAGTCCGTATTTGATCTTCTGAACACGTTTCTGGCCGTACTCGTTCATGAACTTTCAAAACACTTTCATGGGCTCTTTCTGATGTAACATCAGCCATAGTCTTTATTTGACTTACTAATCATATTTCTTGCAAAAGAGGCCTCGACCATGAACTTTCTGTACATTCTCATTGATTCCTTCTGATGTTACATCAGCCATAAAGAAGTCCATATTTGACCTAACGGAAAATATTTCTGGCCTAAAAGTCATCGATCTTGAACTTTGTATTTCTGTTCATTGACTCCTACCCTGACAACAACATAGTGATGGCACAGATGAGGGCCGAATTTGGGCCAGACTGTGTTGCTGTCTGGGTCTGATTGATACGTCAGCCATACAGTAAGGCATATTTTACCTAATGAACATACTTTATAGGCCCAAGACTCGTCGATCATGAACTTTCTATACGTACTAATTGACTTCTTCTGATGTTATTGTCAGCCATTTCGAAGTCCATATTTGATCTAACGGACATATATCTGGCCCAAGAGTCATCGATCATGAACTTTATATTTCTACCCATTGACTCCTTCTGATAATACTATAGCCATACAGTAGTGCATATTTGACCTAATGGACATATATTGGCCAAAGTGTACTGGATCTTCAACTTTTTTTTATACATTATGACTAATTCTGATGTTACCATACAGAAGCCAAAATTAGACCTAATGAACACATTTTTGACAAACTAGTCCCAGGTCATAAACTTTATAACATTCTCATTGACTCCATCTGATGTTACATCAGCCATAAAGTAGTCCATATTTGACCCACTAAATATATTTTAAGCCCAAGAGTCATCGATCATGAACTTTCAATACATACTGAATGTTCAAATATTAACGTACAATATATAATCATAGACTCCTTCTGATGTTAAATCAGCCATACAGAAGTCCATATTTGATCTACTGAACGTATTTCTGGCAAATTTATCCACGATCTTAAACTTTCTATATTTGTTGACTCCTTCTGATGTTTTTCAGACATACAGTAGTCTATATTTGACCTAACGCAATTATTCCTGGCCCGAGTTCTCGATCACGAACATGGCCTACTGAAAATATTTCAAAGGGTCCTTGAACTTGAACTTTCTATACATATTCATTGACTACTTCTGCTGTTACATCAGTCAGATAGTAGTCCATATTTTATCTAATAAACATGTTTCTGGCAAAACAAATCAACAGTACTCATTCAAAAACATTTTTAAAACAAACTAATTCACTCTTTCTGATGTTACGTCAGCCATACAGAAGTCCATATTTGATCAAGTGAACGTATTTCACTTTCTATACATCCTCATAGACTATGTTACATCAGTCAGACAGACAGTAGTCCACATTAGACTTTTTGAACATACTTGTACTAAAGGGTACTCGATCTTGAACTTTTTTATACATACTTACCACTTCTGGTGTAACATCAGCTAAACTGCAGTCCATATTTTACATAATGCAATTATTGCAGGCCTAAGGGTCCTTCATCATGAACTTTCTATACATATTCATTGACTTCTGATGATACAGCAGCCAGACATTAGCCCATATTTGACCTACTGAACAGATGTCTGGCAAAAAAAAAAAAAAAAAAAAAAAAATCCCCCCCCAAAAAAAACATCAGCCAGACAATAATCCATAGTTGACCTACTTACATTTTTTTCTGGCCCAAGAGTCCTCAATCATGAATATTCATGAGACTCATTGCCTCATTCTGATGTTACATTAGCCATGAAGAATTCCATATTTGACTAACTGAACATATTTCTGGCAAAAGAATGTTCGATCATGGACTTTTTTTTACATACTCTTTGAGTCCTTTAGTCCAGAAGAAGTCAATGAATATGTATAGAATGTTCAAGTTCGAGAGAACCTTTTGCCAGAAATATGTTGAGTAGGTATGGAATTCTGTATGGCTGATTTAACATCAGAAAGAGCCTATGATTAGTATAGGTCATTCATATTTGAAGACTCATCGACTAACGATATGTTCAATAGGTACTGTACTGTATGGCTGACGTATCATCAGGAGTCAATGAGGACAAAAACAATGTTCCATATCGACGACTCTTGGGCCAGAAACATGTCCATTAGATCAAATATGGACTTCTGAATGGCTGATGTAAAACATCAGAAGGAAACAATGACAATGTACAGAAAGTTCACGATCAATGTGGACTTCAAATGTGGACTTCCTGATGTAACATCAAAAAGAGTCAATGAGTTTGTTTTGAAAGGTCATGATCAAGGACTCTTGGGGCAAAAATGTGTTCAGAAAGGGTCAATGTGATGATGGAGTCAATGAGTAAGAGAAAGTTCATGATTGAGGACTAATTTCCCAGACAGTAACATGATGTGGCCCAGATCCGGCCCATATCTGGTACATGTGGATTACACGCAGACCAGATGTGGGCCGGATCTGGGCCGATACTATACATACTGGGTTGTCTTTTAGGGTTGTCAGAAATATGTTCATTCGATCTAATATGCTACTTCTGTATGGCTGAAGAAACATCAGAATTAGTAATTCTTTGGCCAGAGTATTCTTTGACCAGATATATGTCCATTAGGTCAAATATGCACTACTGTATGCCGGCGTATCATCAGAAGGAGTCAATGCGTAGAAATAGAAAGTTCATGTTCAACGATCCTTAGGCCAGAAATATGTCCATTAGGTCAAATATGGACTGATGAAACATCAGTAGTCAATGAATATATATAGAATGTTCAAGTTTGAGGACCCTTTAGCTAGAAATATGTTCAGATATGGACTTCTGTATGGCTGATTTAACTTCAGAAGGAGCCTATGATTATGGATAGTACATTCCTATTTGAAGACTCATCGACTAATAATATGTTCATTAGGTCAAATATGGACTACTGAATGGCTGACATGTCATGAGAAAGAGTCAATGATTACTTATTGTACATTCATATTTGAAGACTTATCGATTAACAATATGTTCAATAGGTTAAATAAGGAATACTGTATGGCTGATGTATCGTGAGGAGGAGACAATTAGTAGAAATAGAAAGTTCAAGATTGACGACATTTGGGCCAAGAAATATGTCCATTAGTTCAAATATGGACTTCTGTATGGAGTATGTAAAAAAGTTCATGATCGAAGACTCTTGGGCAAGAATTATGTTCAGTAGGCCAAATGTTGACTAAATGGCTGACGAAATGTATAAAAAAGTCAAAGATAGAGTATTCTTTGGCCAGACATGATATACGTCCATTAGGTCAACTATGGACTTCTTTATGGATGACATATCATCAGAAGGAGTGATTGATTAGAAATAGAAAGTTCATGATCAACGACTCTTGGGCCAGATATGTCTATTAGGTCAAATATGGATTTCTGTATGGCTGATGTAACATCAGAAGGAACAACATACCTTCCCCGACAGCAACATAGTGTCGGCGCAGATCTGGCCCACATCTGGTCCGCGTGTAATCCACGTGTACCAGATGTGGGCCCGATTTGGGCCAGACTATGTTGTTGTCTGGGTTATGTTATAGAAAGTTCATGATCAAGGACTCTTTGGCCAGAAAAAAGATCGACTTTGGACGACTTTATGGCTGAAGTAACATCGGCGTTTGTCATTAAGTATAGAAAAGTTCAAGATCGGCCAAACATATGTCCATCACATCCAATATGGCCTTCTGAATGGCCGATGTAACATCAGATGGAATCAATGGGAATGTACAGAAAGTTCATAATAAAAGTCTCTTTGCCAGAAATATGTTCATTTGGTTTAATTTGGACTTTTGTATGGTTGAAGAAAACATCAGAAGGAGGAGTCATTAAGTTTGTCTGAAAAAGTTCCAGATCGAGTACTCTTTGGACATAAATATGTCCATTAGGTCAAATACGCACTGCTTTATGGCTGATCTATCATCAGAAGGAGCCAATGATAAGAAGGGGACAAATATGGACTTCTGTTTGTCTGAAGTAACATCAAAAGGTATCAATGAGAATGTACATGATCAATGGCTCTTTTGCCCGAAATCTGATCAGAAGGTCAAATGTGGACTTCTTTATGGCTGATGTAACATCAGAAGAAGTCAATGAGTATGTATAAAAAGTTCATGATCGAAGACTCTTGGACCAGAAATATGTTCAGTAGGTCAAATTTTGATTTCTGTATGGCTGACAAATCATCAAGCGGATGCAATAAGTGTAAAAAAGATCAAGACTGAGTACTCTTTGGCTAGAAATATGTCCATTAAGTCAAATATGGACTACTGTATGGCTGATGTATCAACAGAAGGTGTCAATGAGTAAATATAGAAAGTTCAAAATTGAGGACTCTTGGGCCAGAAAAAACTTTAAGTTTGTCAAATATGGACTTCTGTATGGCTGATTTAACATCAAGAAGGGGCCTAAGATTATGTATAGTACATTCATATTTGAAGACTCATTGACTAACAATATGTTCAATAGGTTGAATGTGGACTTCTGAATGGCTGATGTAACATCAGATGGAGTCAATAAGTATGTAAAAAACATTAATGATCGAGGACTCTTGGGCAAAAAAATATGTTCAGTGGGTCAAGTATTGACTACTGTATGGCTGACGTATCATCAGACAGTCAGTAGGTATGTATAAAAAAGCTCAATATTGAGTATTCTTTGTCCTGAAATACGTCCATTAGGTCAAATATAGACTTCTGTATGGCTTACGAAACATCAGATGGAGTCAATGAATATGTTAGAGAAAGTTCATGCTCGATGAACTATGGGCCTGAAATATGTTCAGTAGGTCAAATATGGACCTCTACGGCTGAGTTAACTTCAGAAGTTATCTTATGATTATGGATAGTTTATTCATATTTGAAGATTCATCGATTAACAAATATGTTCAATAGAGCAAATATGAATTTCTGTATGGCTGACATATCATCAGAAGGAGTCAATGAGTATGTTATAGAAAGTTCATGATCGAGGACTAATTTTTCAAAAATGTTTTCATTAGGACTAATTTGGGCTTCTTTATGGTTGAATTCACATCAGAATTAGTCATTATGTATAAAAAAAAAGTTAAAGATCGAGTACACTTTGGCCATATATATGTCCATTAGGCCAAATATGCACTACTGTATTGCTGACGTATCATCAGAAGGAGTCAATTGGGTAGAAATAGAAAGTTCATGTTCAACGATCCTTACTTAGGCCAGAAATATGTCCATTAGGTCAAATATGGACTTCTGAATGGCTGATGTAACCTTAGAAGGAGTAAATGAGTATGTATAGAAATTTCATGATCGATGATTCTTGGGCCTGAAATATGTTCAGTAGGTCAAATATGCACTACTGTATGGTTGACGTATAATCAGAAGGAGTCAATGAACAAAAATATAAAGTTCAAGATCGATGACTCTTGGGCCAAATATGTGTCCTTTAGGTCAACTATGGTCTTCTGAATGGCTGTTGTAACATCAGAAGGAATCAATGAGAATGTACAGAAAGTCCATGTTGGAGGACTCTTTTGCCAGAAATATGATCAGTAGGTCAAATCTGGTCTTCTTCTATGGCTGATGTAACATCAAAAATAGTCAATGAGTTTTTTTTGGAAAGTTCATGAATGAACCTGACTGTTTGGCCAGAAATGTGTTCAGAAAGTCAAATATGGACTACCGAATGGCTGATGTAACAATAGGAGTCAATGACTATGTATAGAAAGTTAATGATCAAGGACTCTTGGGCCAGAAGAAATTTTAAGTTCTTGGACTACTTTATGGCTGATAGAAAAGTCTGAAAAACTTCAAGAACGAGTACTCTTTGGCCCGAAATATGTCTATTAGGTCAAATACGCACCGCTCTATGGCTGACCTATAATCAGAAGGAGTCAACGATAAGACATAGAAAGTTTATTATTGACGACTATTGGGCAAGAAATTTTAATGTCTGTCTGAAAAGTAACATCAGAATGTGTCAATGAGGAATGTACATGATCAATGGCTCTTCTGCCCGAAATCTGATCAGAAGGTCAAATACGCACTGCTTTATGGCTGATCTATCATCAGAAGGAGCCAATGATAAGAAGGGGACAAATATGGACTTCTGTTTGTCTGAAGTAACATCAGAAGGTATCAATGAGAATGTACATGATCAATGGCTCTTTTGCCCGAAATCTGATCAGAAGGTCAAATGTGGACTTCTTTATGGCTGATGTAACATCAGAAGAAGTCAATGAGTATGTATAAAAAGTTCATGATCGAAGACTCTTGGACCAGAAATATGTTCAGTAGGTCAAATTTTGATTTCTGTATGGCTGACAAATCATCAAGCGGATGCAATAAGTGTAAAAAAGATCAAGACTGAGTACTCTTTGGCTAGAAATATGTCCATTAAGTCAAATATGGACTACTGTATGGCTGATGTATCAACAGAAGGTGTCAATGAGTAAATATATAAAGTTCAAAATTGAGGACTCTTGGGCCAGAAAAAACTTTAAGTTTGTCAAATATGGACTTCTGTATGGCTGATTTAACATCAAGAAGGGGCCTAAGATTATGTATAGTATATTCATATTTGAAGACTCATTGACTAACAATATGTTCAATAGGTTGAATGTGGACTTCTGAATGGCTGATGTAACATCAGATGGAGTCAATAAGTATGTAAAAAACATTAATGATCGAGGACTCTTGGGCAAAAAAATATGTTCAGTGGGTCAAGTATTGACTACTGTATGGCTGACATATCATCAGACAGTCAGTAGGTATGTATAAAAAAGCTCAATATTGAGTATTCTTTGTCCTGAAATGCGTCCATTAGGTCAAATATAGACTTCTGTATGGCTTACGTAACATCAGATGGAGTCAATGAATATGTTAGAGAAAGTTCATGCTCGATGAACTATGGGCCTGAAATATGTTCAGTAGGTCAAATATGGACCTCTACGGCTGAGTTAACTTCAGAAGTTATCTTATGATTATGGATAGTTTATTCATATTTGAAGATTCATCGACTAACAAATATGTTCAATAGAGCAAATATGAATTTCTGTATGGCTGACATATCATCAGAAGGAGTCAATGAGTATGTTATAGAAAGTTCATGATCGAGGACTAATTTTTCAAAAATGTTTTCATTAGGTCTAATTTGGGCTTCTTTATGGTTGAATTCACATCAGAATTAGTCATTATGTATAAAAAAAAGTTAAAGATCGAGTACACTTTGGCCATATATATGTCCATTAGGCCAAATATGCACTACTGTATTGCTGACGTATCATCAGAAGGAGTCAATTGGGTAGAAATAGAAAGTTCATGTTCAACGATCCTTACTTAGGCCAGAAATATGTCCATTAGGTCAAATATGGACTTCTGAATGGCTGATGTAACCTTAGAAGGAGTAAATGAGTATGTATAGAAATTTCATGATCGATGATTCTTGGGCCTGAAATATGTTCAGTAGGTCAAATATGCACTACTGTATGGTTGACGTATAATCAGAAGGAGTCAATGAACAAAAATATAAAGTTCAAGATCGATGACTCTTGGGCCAAATATGTGTCCTTTAGGTCAACTATGGTCTTCTGAATGGCTGTTGTAACATCAGAAGGAATCAATGAGAATGTACAGAAAGTCCATGTTGGAGGACTCTTTTGTCAGAAATATGATCAGTAGGTCAAATCTGGTCTTCTTCTATGGCTGATGTAACATCAAAAATAGTCAATGAGTTTTTTTGGAAAGTTAATGATCAAGGACTCTTGGGCCAGAAGAAATTTTAAGTTCTTGGACTACTTTATGGCTGATAGAAAAGTCTGAAAAAGTTCAAGAAAGAGTACTCTTTGGCCCGAAATATGTCTATTAGGTCAAATACGCACTGTTCTATGGCTGACCTATAATCAGAAGGATTCAATGATAAGACATATAGAAAGTTTATTATTGATGACTATTGGGCCAGAAATTTTAATGTCTGTCTGAAAAGTAACATCAGAATGTATCAATGAGGAATGTACATGATCAATGGCTCTTTTGCCCGAAATCTGATCAGAAGGTCAAATACACACTGCTTTATGGCTGATCTATCAATCAGAAGGAGCCAATGATAAAGAAGGGGACAAATATGGACTTCTGTTTGTCTGAAGTAACATCAGAAGGTATCAATGAGAATGTACATGATCAATGGCTCTTTTGCCCGAAATCTGATCAGAAGGTCAAATGTGGACTTCTTTATGGCTGATGTAACATCAGAAGAAGTCAATGAGTATGTATAAAAAGTTCATGATCGAAGACTCTTGGACCAGAAATATGTTCAGTAGGTCAAATTTTGATTTCTGTATGGCTGACATATCATCAAGCGGATTCAATAAGTAAGTGTAAAAAAGATCAAGACTTGAGTATACTTTGGCTAAAAATATGTCCATTAAGTCAAATATGGCTGATGTATCATCAGATCAGTGTCAATGAGTATATATAGAACGTTCAAAATGGAGGACTCTTGGGCCAGAATAACCTTTAAGTTGGTCAAATATGGACTTCTGTATGGCTGATTTAACATCAGAAGGGGCCTAAGATTATGTATAGTACATTCATATATTTGAAGACTCATTGACTAACAATATGTTCAAAAGGTCAAATGTGGACTTCGGTATGGCTGATGTAACATCAGATGGAGTCAATGGAGGTCAATGTATAAAACGTTCATGATTTAGGATTCTTCGGCCAAAAATGTGTTTAATGAGTCAAGTATTGTCTACTATACGGCTCACATATCAGATGACAGAGTCAATAAGTATGTAAAAAAAGTTCAAGATTGAGTATTCTTTGGCAAGAATATGTCCATAAGGTCAAATATGGACTACTGTATGGCTGATGTATATCATCAGAATGAACAAAAGAGAAGATATAGAAAGATCAAGATTGATGACTCTCGGGCCAGATCCATTAGGTCAAATCTGGACTTCTGTATGGCCAATGTAACATTAGAAGAAGTCATTAAGTAATGTATAAAAATGTGCACGATCAAGCACTCTTTGGCCAGAAATGTCTCCATTAGGTCAAATATGCACTATTGTATGGCTGACGTTTCATTAGAAGGAGTCAATAATATGCATTATAATGCATTATAGAATATGCATTATAATGCAATGCATACAAGAAGTAACTCATTTCGTTAAGATAACATATGTGATGTTGCATTGCATTTGCACATAGGTTCCAACGTTGTGCAATTGAAGAATAACATAAGCTATGCACTTGTTTCGTTGCAAGTTCTAACTCTGTGCACTGAAGAGTTAACTATGTTGTTGCTGAAGATATAACACATAGAGTTGCACAGAAGATCTAACTCATTTAATTGTGCAATGAAGAGATAACATGTGCATTGACCTAACACATGACTTAACGTTGTGCAACGTAGAATAACATATAAGCTATGATCTGTGCACTTAAAAGACAACCCGTAACATATGTCCTCTCGCATTGCTTTGCATACAACTAACTAATCTATACAGTTGTGTATTGCAGAGATAACTTAATATGATTATTTGCATTACAATGCACGAATATGCATTAGAATGAAATGCATACAAGAACTGACGATAAATCCTGTGAGCAATGCACTGCTGAAGTTGTTTCTTCATTGCGCACCCTAACGAGTTCGTTCTTGTATGCATTGTAATGCATAAAGCAATTAAACTCATATTTTACATGTTATCTTTTCAACGTACAAACTATTAAGTTAGTTGTTTTATCATAGAATATGCATTAAAATGCAATGCCTGCAATAACTAACTCATTCCATTAAGATAACATATGTGCTGATGCATTGCATTTGCACATACGCTCCAACGTTGTGCAACTGAAGAATGACATAATCTGTGCATTGTCCAACGTTGTGCAATTGAAGAATAATATAAGTTATGCACTTGTTGCGTTACAGTGCATTCTCAAGACTCAATCCGCCGTGCATTGAAAAGTTAACATGTGTCCTGTAAGGATACAACACGTATAGACGTGTACATTGACATAATTTGGTTATGCAATGAAGAATAACATATAAACTATGCACTTATGGCTTTGCAGTGCATACAAGAACGAACTCATTCCGTTGTGCATTGAAGAGTTCACGTATGTGCTGTTTGAAGAGATAACACATAGAACTGCATATAAGATCTAACTGATCCCTCTTTATGCATTACAGTGCAAAGAAGGTCTAACTCATTGTGCAATGAAGAGATTACAATATGTGCTGTTTTCAGTGCATTGCGCGCAGGACCTATCATCGTGCAATGAAGAATAACAGATAAAGCATATCATTGCATAGAAGATCGAACTTAATCCTCTGTGCGCTGAAAAGACAATACATAACATATGTGCACTGCTTTGCATACAACTCACTTATACGTGTGTTTTTTGAAGAGGTAGCATATCATGAGCCTTTGTATTACACTGCATAGAAGATTCTTCATAATACAATGCATACAAAAACTAACTCATTGCGTTAAGATAACATATGTGCTGATACCTTGCATTTGCACATACGCTCCAACGTTGTGCAACTGAAGAATAACATAATGTGTGCACTTTCGTTTCGTTGCATTGTATGCATGAACTAACTCATTCCTTTGTCCATTGAAAAATAACACATGTAATATATGGGTTCCCTTTCATGGGAACATCGACGCTGCGTAGTCGCTTTGGGAACGCCTCTGCGTGATTACGTCTTGAAGCACTCGTGAAATCAAACCAATAGTGTAGCGGGACGTCAGAGCGGGTGACGTCACGGACCAGGAAACTATAAAGCACCCCTGAGAACAAAGAACGCCAGCTTCTGTGTCTTCAGCAAGCGCTCTGTGTATTGTGTGTCTTATTTGGTGTTGTCTGTCATTATTCACAGCAAACAAAATATCTCTTCGTCCGAGGACAAGAGTATTTTAGTCACCAAGCATATATATTAGTTCCATATATATATATTGCAAAGACACGATTATGGCGGAAAAAGACAAGCAACAGTTCACTAGATGTGCTCCTCCCTGCCCTCGTTTCATCACGGGCGGGGATACACACGATATGTGCGTTGCTTGTATGGGAGTGGAGCATGCACAGGCAGCTCTTGAGGGAGCTGTCTGTGTGCATTGTGAGAAGTTAACGCTCCGTGTACTCCGATCACGCCGCGCGTTCTTTGATAAAAAGGAGGACGCCGCGGCGAGTGTTCCCCAGGGCACGGGTCCCGCTGCTGCCGAGGCACAGCGTAGACTTCGTTCTTGGGGTTCACAAATGGATCTGGTGGAGGGGTTAGAGACGGGTTCTGCCTTATCTCGACCCTCACCTGCCAGGTCTGCTGCCTCTTCTCTGGCCGCGGAAGCACGCGTAGCGGTTTCTTCCCCCAGAGTGGAGGCACCGGAGCTTCGCTTATCTGTCTCCAAGGAGATGGATATAGCATGCGCCGGCGCTGGAGATGAGGCTCCGCCACCCGCATCTCCAGCATATGAGGAGCTTTTTGAGGTGCTGACTCGGGCAGTGGCTAAATTAAACATTGAATGGCCAGAAGAAAGACCTGAAGCGCGAGTTAAAAGCAAACTAGATGAGCGCTTTCTCCCTGCCCGAGCACAACCTCAGCCCCGGGGATTGCCGTTCTTTCCGGATCTCCACACCGAGGTGTCGAGATCGTGGCAGAGTCCGGCGCATTTCCGTGTTCATAACGCAACGACATCTCTGTATAGTAACATCATGGGAGGGAAAGAATACGGTTATACGGCGATGCCTCAGGTCGAAGAGACGCTCGCGAGCTATCTCTCGCCTGAGTCAGCATCGTCATTAAAATCCCCGACTTTGCCCACCAGACCCCTGCGTACAACATCAGCGTTGGTGGGCAGGGCTTACACCTCAGCAGGTCAGGCGGCTTCATGCCTCCATACTATGTCGATCCTCCAGGCATACCAAGCTGACCTGCTGGGGGAAATAGATCAGAGTGGCGAGGCGTCTTTTGAATGCATTCAAGAATTGAGAAAGGCGACTGACTTAGCTCTCCGGGCCACCAAGGAGACGGCAAAAGCAATCGGCCGGTCTATGGCAGCCCTGGTGGCCACGGAGAGGCATTTATGGCTGAACTTGTCAGATATCAAAGAACGTGATAAGGCAGTCCTTCTTGATGCACCAGTGTCTGTTCAGGGCCTCTTCGGCGACTCCGTAACATCGGTCGTCGAGAGGTTCCAGGAGGCAAAACGTCAGTCTGCAGCCTTTCAGAAGTTCTTCCCTCGCCGCTCTGCTGAGGCTGCTGAGCGGGAGCAGCCTCAGCCGTCTACAAGCTCCTCATCTGCGCATAGAGCGCAACAAAAACAAAGTGTTGCCACCCGTGCTCCCCCGAAAAGATCTTGGGGACCGGGTAAGACAGCACAAGTGAAGCCTTCCCGGGGTAAAACAGATCTGCGGGCTGTTATTATTGCCAGGAAGGCTGCGAAAAAGTCCTGACACATGGGGTCCAGGACTTCCGAGGGCAGCCCCCACCGAAGTGGGTCCAGAAAAATTAAAATCCATAAAGTTGACCCATCTTCGGTGCCCTCAGGGGGCCGTTCTGTCAACCCCGCCACCTCGTGTGTCTCGGGGCACGGCAGCCCCCTCCGATCCTCTGAGGAGGGTCGGCCAGCACCTGATTCGACTGTTCCCTGCCGGCGCGCCGCTTCAGGGCGTCGAGCCAAGTGCTCAAAAAACACCAGAGACCAGTCTCGAGAGACTGGTCCCCTTAGTAGAATATTTATAAGAATGGAAAAGTCTTCCCAATATATCTCAATGGGTGCTGCAAATGATAGAAAGGGGGTACAAAATACAATTCGGGTTTCGCCCGCCCCAGTTCAACGGGTCCTTGCTACAGTAGTGGACCCCCAGCAGTCTCTGGTTATGGAACAAGAAGTGATGACACTTTTGCAAAAGGGGGCTATAGAGAGGGTTCCTCCCGCCATCATACAGTCAGGGTTTTACAGCCGATACTTCATAGTTCCGAAGAAGGATGGAGGGTTGCGTCCTATTCTAGATTTACGCATGTTAAATCGTTCAGTGCAAAGGCTCAAGTACAAGATGCTAACACTCAAACAGATCACTACACAGATCAGGTCCGAGGACTGGTTTGTGACAATAGATCTGAAAGACGCGTACTTCCATGTATCAATCCATCCTTCACATTGGAAGTTCCTCAGGTTTGCTTTCGGGGGCGAAGCTTACCAATACAAGGTTCTTCCGTTTGGCCTATCCCTTTCACCCCGCACCTTCACGAAGTGCATGGATGCAGCGCTGGCTCCTCTGAGACTCCAGGGCATCCGCGTACTGAATTATATCGACGATTGGTTGATTCTAGCTCAATCAGAGCAACAGGCAGTTCAACATCGAGATGTAGTTCTGTCCCACATGAAGAAGTTAGGGTTGAGACTCAATGCCAAGAAAAGTGTGCCGGCTCAGACTACCAATTACCTAGGGGTAGTTTGGGATTCCACTTCGATGCAGGCACATTTGTCCCCTGCTCGGGTGAATTCCATTCTCTCAACCATGAAAGGGGTGAAATTAGGCCAGTCACTCACTGTGAAGCAAATTCAGAGAATGTTGGGTCTGATGGCAGTGGCGTCCAACGTGATACCTTTTGGCCTGCTGCACATGAGACCCCTACAGTGGTGGCTCAGAACCAGGGGTTTTTCTCAGAGGGGAAACCCTTTTCGCACAATCAAGGTCACGCGGCGATGCCTTCGTGCTCTGGCGGTGTGGAAGAAGCCCTGGTTTCTATCCCAAGGTCTTGTGCTAGGAGCTCCTTGTCGTCGCAAAATGCTAACGACAGATGCTTCTCTCACAGGGTGGGGAGCGATCATGAGTGGTCGCTCAGCTCAGGGTCTTTGGGAGGACCATCATCGATCTCGGCATATAAATCAGCTGGAGATGATGGCGGTATTTCGAGCACTCAAATACTTCCTCCCAGACCTGAGGGGCCATCACGTGTTAGTTCAGTCAGACAACATGTCGGTGGTCTCTTATATCAACCATCAGGGGGGTCTGAGGTCTCGCCAATTGTGCAAGTTAGCTCATCAGATCCTCCTGTGGTCCCAGGGCAAGCTTCTCTCGCTGAGAGCAGCTTATATCCCGGGACATCAAAATGTGGGAGCAGACATCCTGTCGAGGCAGGGGCCGAGGCCCGGGGAATGGAGGCTCCACCCCGAAGTGGTGGAACTGATTTGGAAAAAGTTCGGTCGTGCACAAGTCGACCTATTTGCCTCGAAAGAGACGTCTCACTGCCCGTTGTGGTTTTCTCTGACCCATCCAGCCCCTCTGGGGTTGGATGCTATGGTACAGACGTGGCCGAGGCTGCGTCTGTATGCATTTCCCCCGATCGCTCTGCTCCCCGGAGTTCTGGAGAGGGTTCGCCGGGACGGGGTCCGTCTAATATTGGTAGCCCCGTTCTGGCCGGCCCGAGTATGGTTCACGGATCTAGTATCCCTCTTAGAAGACTCCCCCATGGAGATTCCTGTCAGACAAGACCTCTTGTCGCAGTTGGGCGGCGCAATAGTTCACCCGCACCCAGAAATATGGAAACTGTGGGCCTGGCCCCTGAGGGGGCAGAGCTCGTAGAATCTGGTCTCTCAACTGAGGTTGTAGAGACCATTCTCCACTCCAGAGCTCCAACCACGAGAAAACTGTACGCGTATAAGTGGAAATTGTTTGCTACTTGGTGTAGCCACTCTCAGGTGGATCCGGTCCACTCTTCTATCAGTCAAGTACTGCAATTTCTCCAAGAGAAGTTCTCGGAGGGTTTAACTCCTTCTACATTGAAGGTTTATATTGCCGCTATTTCCGCTTATCACGCAAAAATAGAAGGTCTTTCTGTTGGTAGAAACCCTTTAGTTGTACGTTTTCTCCGTGGCACTCAAAGGCTGAGGCCTGTTGTACGCACAAAAATGCCTTCCTGGGACTTAGCCATTGTGTTGGAAGGGTTAGCTGCGGCTCCCTTTGAACCTCTAGAGGAAGCATCTGAGAAGATCCTTACTCTCAAAACCGTATTTCTTCTGGCCATAACATCCCTCAAAAGAATCTGGGACTTACAAGCACTATCGGTTGCTCCTTCATGTTTAGACTTTGCACCTGGTATGGTCAAAGCCTTTCTACATCCTAGACCTGGATATGTTCCTAAGGTCCCTACTAATGTCCCAGGGCCTATTGTGCTGCAGGCCGACGTATGTCCACAGAGCTGCCCTGTGGCGAAAGACTGAACAACTGTTTGTGTGTTACGGTTCTCCTAATAAGGGAGGTCCTGCGTCTAAGCAGAGAATGAGTAAGTGGGTGGTCGAGGCCATCTCTCTTGCTTACAAATCGGCCGGACAGCCCCCTCCTTTAGCTGTCCGGGCGCATTCTACCAGGGGCATGGCTGCCTCAAAGGCTTTGATGTCGGGGGTTCCCCTCCAAGACATATGTGATGCTGCTGGGTGGTCTTCTCAGCTTACTTTTGTTAGGTTTTATAACCTTGATGTGGGCTCCACTCCAGGGTCCTCAGTCCTGTCGTCCTGAAATAAAAACACTACAGGCATTTGGTCTTATGGCCTAGTTGGAATAGCGTTCCCAAAGCGACTACGCAGCGTCGATGTTCCCATGAAAGGGAACGTCTCGGGTTACGTCTGTAACCCTGGTTCCCTGAATAAGGGAACGAGACGCTGCGTAGCTTGGCCATACTCCCTGCACGCCTGTGAGCGTCTGCTTCATCCATATCAGAAGCTGGCGTTCTTTGTTCTCAGGGGTGCTTTATAGTTTCCTGGTCCGTGACGTCACCCGCTCTGACGTCCCGCTACACTATTGGTTTGATTTCACGAGTGCTTCAAGACGTAATCACGCAGAGGCGTTCCCAAAGCGACTACGCAGCATCTCGTTCCCTTATTCAGGGAACCAGGGTTACAGACGTAACCCGAGACGTTTCATTGCATGCATAAAACAACATATAAGCTATGCACTTGTTGCGTTGCAATTCATCGCATTGCAACGCAACAAGTGCATAGCTCATTCTAACTCATTCCGTTGTGCATTGAAGAGTACACATATATGCTGTTGAAGCGATAACAAGTATTGCATACAGTTCTAACTTATTCATCTGTGCATTTAAACGACATTGCTTAGCACACAACAACTTTTTAACTTTTTTAATTTGTGTATTAGAGGTAATATAACATGAGCCTTTTTCATTGGTGCATTATAATGCAATGCATACAAGTAACTGATTCCGTTAAGATACGTGTCCTGTAATACAACATATGTACATTGACATAATTTGGTTGTGCAATGAAGAATAACATATAAGCTATGCACTTATGGCTTTGCAGTGCATACAAGAAATAACTTATTCCGTTGTGCATTCAGGAGACAACATGTGAGATAATCTATAACAAATGACCTATTGCAATGCATTACATTGAATTGCATACAAGATCTAACATTCCGTTGTGCATTCAGGGCTAAACCATAACAAAGGTGCATTGCATGATAACATGAGATTTGCATTGCAATGCATACAGGAACAAACTTATTCCTTCGTGCATTGATCAGATAACATAAAAATGTGCTGTTGCATTACACATATGATGTGACATCCATTGTGCAGTGAAGAATAACATATGCTGTTGCATTGCAATGCATACAAGAACTAACTCATTCTGTTGTGCATTCAGGAGATAACATATGAGATAAACAACAAACGTCTTATTTCATTATTGCATACAAGATCTAATTATTCCGTTCTGCATTTAACAGATATGTTTGTTGCATTTCATTACACATACAATGACATTTCATTCTGCAGTGAAGAATAACATACGATATGCACTTCTTTGATTGCATTGATTCATAACTTATTTCATTGGGCGCTCAAAAAAAAGTGCTGTTGCATTGCAGTGCTTACAAGAACGAACAAAAATCTGTTGTGTATTGACATGTTAATACATGAAACATGCTTTGCATTGAAGTAACTTATTTATTTGTTTTTTTTTTAAGAGAAACATATGTATCTTGCATTGCATTACTTATTTGTGTACTGAAGTGATAACATGAAACTAACTTGTTTCGTTGTGCTTTTAAAAGATAACATGTGTTTGTTGCATTGCAGTGTATACACGATGTAACTTAATAAGTTGTCCACTGAAGAATAACACATTAAATATGAACCTGTTTTCCACTGCATTGTTTAAAAGAACTAAATTCTTTGTGCACTGAAGCAATAACATATTAGTTAGTGCATACAAGATCTCACATATTCCTTTGTGCATTCAAGAGATAACATATGGGATAAACCATGAAAAATGAAAAAGTTTATCTCATATGTAATCTCCTGAAATGAAATATGCTGTGTTTCATTGAATTGCACGCAAGCACTAAATCCGTTGTGCATTTAAGAGACAACACAACATATGTGATTTTGCATTGCATGCTCGATCTAACTTTATCCATTGGGCATTCAAATATATATATAAACTATGCACTGCATACAAGACCTAACTTTTTCTGTAGTGAATTGAAGAGATAATACAAATGTTTTTATTGCAATATTTAACTTAATTGACGTTAAATATTATTCAACTTGCATTGAAGAATAACGTATATATGCACTACGAATATATGTGTTGCATAGAAGATCTCATTCCATTGTGCACTGAAGAGATGACAATTCTCGTATACGAGAACGTATGTATATGTATTTATATGTATGTTGTGCATTGAAGAGGCAACACAACACAACACAACACACATCTGTTGCGTACAAAAACTAACAATAACGTTGTGCATACCACATAACATATATGCTGTTGTTGCATTGCATTGCATTACTTAATTCGTTGTAATGCAATGCAATCTAACTTAATTCGTTGTGAATTAAATAACATATAAGCTATGCACTGTTTGATTACACTGTGTATAAGAACATATTCCGTTGTACATTGAAAAGATAACTCATAAATGGTTTGAAATCCATTAAAGCAGTTTTTAGTCCCAGGGCCATTTAACTATGTGTAATAATAATACAAAAAGTGTTTGTGTCTGTGTGTGCTTGTAAAATTTCAGAGAGAAACACTCTACTGCAAATCACAAAGCCAACCATTGAAGTACCAGTGGAGTTTTGCTGGCATCTAATGGGGAAAATTTGGTACTGCGCCCAAACAAAATCTGACTAAAACAAAACAATTTTTTTTTTTTTTTTTTTTTTTTTTTGATAGAGATATCAACCTCAGGTTTGGAACACAACTTGTTTAGATTTATGGCTTTGATTTCTTAAGCAGTTTTAGAGTTTTACTTCAAGATTCTGCCAAGGGTCTTCTTTAAAATGAGACCAAACCTAAAGCTGGGCATACACTGTGCGATTTTCGTCCGATTTTGAGCCGAATTCTGACTCGTGCGACTCTTTTTTGAGTCGGGCCGATTTTCAGCTTTGTCGTGTGTCGTTTGTCGTGCAGTGTTCGTGCAGTGTACACGGGGAAACGAGAGGCGATAAACCTCTCCCGACTGGCAATCGCATGGTCGGATGAAGTTCTGGCATGTCAGAAATTTGGTCGCCCCCCGTGAGGATATCGCACAGTTGAAGCAGAGCTACGAACCGACTTGCCTGCTCTGTTTTTCCCCCCACTGCGCCTGCGCGAAAAAAGAAATTAAACCAATCTTTAATGCAGCAAGAAAGAAAACGAAAAGAGGGAGATCTTTAAGTTCTGTAGCTATCAAACTAGCTGCAATTTAGCAAAATGTTGCTTACCTCCAGTTCGTGTTGCATGATGGATAAACCCACGGTGCCCTTGTATTAATTTACTTGATCATTAATTTATATGTTTCGCTTTTCACTTTCTATTTACTCATGAAGGCTATTTAATATTCACTTAATTTTATTAAATGCGGAAATGTGAACTGTTGTCCATCATTTGGCAATTGGTGATAAAGAAAAATGTCACGTCTCATATAGGAATTTTTTCCATTTTAAACCAGGAAGGCGAGTCAGTGTCTACTTTATATTACACAAGCAATGTGCAAACTTTGCGCGAGAGTTATGCCGATGAAGACGTCTCAATCCCCTGTCAATTATTCACCAGCCTTTACAAAAAAATAAAAGTAAAACCGACGAGCTTTCGGTGCATATTCTCTCAGAGACAACAAGATAAATCCTACTTCAACCTGATAACGGTAGGCTATATATCTTAATTTATTTTCTTAATATTTCTCTTGTGGCCCATAAACTGTATGTAGTGGGTGAAAAAATGAGAAGTATTTCGTATTAAACAGGTTGTTTTTGAAGTGAAGCTGCTTTTCATTGACTGATTATTACAGTCTGCGAACACATAGGCTACTGTTAATAATTTTAATTATATGCCTTTAATTCATTGTATAAATGTCTTTAAATAATTTTCAGTGAGGAGTAATTATAAGCTAATCAAATCTTTTATTATCCTTGCAGCGCGTCAGTTATGCGGTGATGCGCTATGAAATATTGCGGGCCAAATGAATTGTAGCTAATATCAATTTAATATTAAATAGGCCTACCCTATACTACTACTACTACTACTACTAATACTACTACTACTACTAATAATAATAGGCTAATTATTATTATTATTATTTAATATATGAATTGGAAATGCTAAATCCTCTTGATATCCATAGCTGATGCTTTTGACAATATCTCTGGAAACATATTGTCTATCGGCGCATCCCAATACGTGGGTTTATCGTGCATATTTCAAACGCATAGTGTGAGCAGTCAAGTCACGTCTCGACCATCGGACCGCATAGTGTGAGCACATAAATCGTGCGTTTTGGCTTTCCATCGCACGCGATCTACTCGTACAGTGTGAGTTGGTAACCTTGCTGAAATCGCACAGATATCGCACAGTGTATGCCCAGCTTTAGTCTGTGCTCCCAAGCTTCAAATTTTCAATTTTTTGACACGGACATTTTTGTCCTCTATGGACCTATGTGTAACTATGTGTAATTGATGCACAACTTAACTTACTCCTTTGTGCATTGAAAAGACAACACATACCATATTTGGTGTTGAAAAGCCAACATATGTGCTTTCGCTTTGCATTGCAATTATTCTTTTGAGCATTTAAGATATAACACATAACACATGTGCTATTGCACTGCAGTGCATACAAGCTGACTTTTGCGTTTTAATATTTACATATGAAATATGCTCTGTTCCATTGCATTGCGTACAAGAGCCCTTAACTAGAACTTATTCCGTTGTGCACTGAAGAGATTACACAATATTTAGATCTGTGTGTTAGATCTGTGCGATGAACAGATATCACATAACATTTTCCCATTTGCATACAATATCTAATTTATTAATTGGTGCATTGAAGATATATACATATGCATGTCCGATCTAATGTAATCCGTAGTGCATTCATGAATAACAAATTTTCGTCTGAAAAATCAGAAAATACGCTCAAGTGCGCCACAGGCTGTTTTCTGAAGTAATTGCAAATATATATATTTTTAAACATTATATTTATTGTTTTTTAAATATATAATAATAATAATAATAATAATAATAATAATAAGATAGCAGTACAAATACAAATGAGTCTGAACAAATCTTTTCCATATACACAACCCTGTATCAAACCCCAAATCTCCCTCCTACAGTGCCACAAATAAACCGTAGACATATTAAACAAGAAAAAGGCATACAAAGTCATATGAGGTTTAAGTATTTTGTCCTGTTGTTGTATACCCAGAAGCTGCCCCAGTGCTTTACAAACAGATCCTGACGTTTCTTCAAACGAAATACTATTTTTTTTCAAGAGGTACATAGAATGATACTTCAGTAGTATTTCTGGAGGTTTCCTTCCACCTCAGTGTTATGCATTTTAATGGTTGCTAAAAGAGCTAATCTGACAAACCTCAGATTCCCTGAGGTTTGTCTGACAAACCCTTTAGTTCATCCAGTAATGAAGTGTCCCCCAACAGGATAAGCTTGGGCTCCCTGGGCATATTAATCCCGACAACTGCGCCAATGATCTCTAAGACCCGTTCCCAGTATACCTCTAGGTCAGGACAAGACCACAACATGTGTAAAAGTGCCCCTCTTTGCACTTTACATCTGGGACATATAGCTCTGAATAGGTACTTTTAAAGGTGTGTAGTCTTACTGGGGTATATAACAGACTCTGTGTATCACATTAAATTGAATGAGTTTATGACGGTGTTATGGTATACAGGAGACAGACAAAGATGTCACAGGTAATGGATGTTTATTTGACCACAGTAGAGCAGGTGAACACACACAGGTGAGTGAACTGGTTATATTGGAGTTTTAAGCAGGTAGTATGAGGGATAGTTACTGTCCTTTCTCTTTGCAGGTTGATGTAAGTCGGAGCTTGGGGATCGCTGGAGCACAGAGGAGATCGCTGGAGAACTGAGGAGCTGATGGAAACACACCCACACAGCAGACGAGGCACACAGAGGGAAGGAGACACGCTGGAGACAGGTGAGTATTCGAAGAGGAGTCCTTAAGGTAAGCATAACATGGGTATATGCGAACGAGACCGGACGTGGAGTGCTGTGTGCATGTGGGTTAAATAGTGCTGGTGATGAGTGTGAGGATGAGGTGCAGGTGGCGGTGATCAGTATTCTGGTGATGGCGTGCGTTGTGATTGGAGGTTGGAACCTGACGTGTCTGTGACAGTACCCCCCCCCCCCCACGGCCCGCTCCAGAGGGCCGAGGACCCCGACGCCGTGGTGGTCGTCCTCTTCCCCGCGGTGCCGGTCTTTCAGGGTGACTGTCATGGAATGTTTGGAGTAAGTTGGGGTCTAAGACGTCGTTCCTTGGGACCCAGGAGCGTTCCTCGGGGCCGTATCCTTCCCAATCCACAAGGTATTCCAGTTGACCACCACGACGTCGGGAGTCCAAGATTTCCCGAACCTCATATGCAGCTCCGTCCTCCAGGATGAGTGGAAGGGGGGGTTCGGCGGGAGCCACGTCAGGTCCTGTGGGAAGAACAGAAGGGTGGTGAGCTTTCAGGAGTGACACGTGGAAAGTGGGGTGTATACCATACCCTTGTGGAAGACGGAGTTGATAGGTGACTGGGTTGACCTGCTTGACGATGGGGAATGGGCCAATGAACCTGGGACTCAGCTTTCTGCAGGGCAGACGCAGTCTGATGTCCTGGGTGGATAGCCAAACCAACTGACCAGGCTGGAAGACGGGTGTTGGAACGTCAGAGGTCGGCTACCATCCTGCGCCTGCGCAGGGCTCGTTGCAGTTGATGGTGTGCTGAGTCCCAGACCCTCTCGCTCTCTCGGAACCAGTAATCCACTGCCGGAACGTTGGAAGGTTCCCCATCCCAGGGGAACAGTGGGGGTTGGTAGCCGAGTACGCACTGGAAGGGTGCGAGTCCTGTTGTAGACTGTCGGAGGGAGTTTTGGGCGTACTCGGCCCAACCCAGGAACTGGTTCCAAGAGTCCTGGTGGTCATGACAGAAGGTACAGAGGAAGCGGCCAATCTCCTGCACCTTCCTTTCCGTCTGCCCGTTCGATTGCGGGTGATATCTAGATGTCAGGCTAACGGCCACACCTAGGAGGGAGTTGAACGATTTCCATACCCTGGATATGAATTGGGGCCCTTGGTCGGAGACAATGTCCTTGGGTATTCCAAAGTATCTGAAGACTTGGTTGAAGAGGATCTAGGCTGTTTCCATGGCAGTGGGTAATCCAGGAAGTGGGATTAGGCGGCATGATTTGGAGAAGCGGTCCACAACAACTAGGATGGTGGTATTTCCGTCAGAGACAGGGAGATCCGTAATGAAATCCACTCCTAGGTGTGACCATGGGCGATCTGGAATGGGCAGCGGAAGGAGTTTCCCAGCTGTAGATTGACGACAGTAGTGAGTGGTTTCAACTTATGAGTAGCAGGAATAATGGCACTCACCAGGGGTCGCGGCGGTCGTGTGGGGCATGCAGCAATAGCGTGCCCGGGTTCACCACAATAGAGGCAGAGACGGAGGGTCAGCCAGCGGCGGCGTTCTTCAGAAGATAGACGAGAGTGTTCAACATCCATAGGTGTTTGGGCTGGTTCTGGGGTGCTGACGGGTTCGGACCGGCAGAGGAGCACGTTGGAGAGGGACTGGTCCTGGTGCTCTTGGATGCACGCTTGCATGAGAGTGGCGCAGCGAATGGAGAGCTGGATGAACTTTTCGAGGCCGATGGAGTCCTCGCATGCAGCGAGATGCAGCTGCACCCGAGGTTCCAAACCTTGGCGATACGTCGTTATTAGAGCTTGTTCATTCCATCCGCTGAGTGCTGCAAGCGTTCTGAATTGCAAAGCATAGTCGTAAACAGACAGAGATCCTTGTTTCAAATTATAAAGTTTCTCACCAGCTGAAGAGTCCGTGATCGGTTTCCCGAACACTTCCAGGAAGTGGGAAATAAACGCCGAGTAGGATTGGGTTACAGCGCCCTGCTGGGACCAGATGGAGTCGGCCCACTTTAATGCTTTGCCACTGAGCTGAGATATGATGAACGCTATTTTGGAGGTGTCACTCGGGTACAGGTGCGGCTGCATCTCCAGGACCAGTGTGCATTGCAGCAGGAAGCCGCTGCAATCCTCCGCCGATCCTGTGTAGGGCGCCAGTTTGGCCATGGGAGTGGCGTACGGCGGCAGTGAAGGAGGAGTGTTGACATGGCTGGTGGTGTTCGCTGGTGCAGGTGAAGGGACAGTAACTGGAGATGGCGGTGGATGATGAGTGGATAACGTGCGCCGAAGCGCATCCACGAGTTCCTGGAACGGATCTGGCTGGCTCATACTGGGTCTGCAGTGTTGGTCCGGTCTTCTGTTACGGTATACAGGAGACAGACACAGATGTCACAGGTAATGGATGTTTATTTGACCACAGTAGAGCAGGTGAACACACACAGGTGAGTGAACTGGTTATATTGGAGTTTTAAGCAGGTAGTATGAGGAATAGTTACTGTCCTTTCTCTTTGCAGGTTGATGTAAGTCGGAGCTTGGGGATCGCTGGAGCACAGAGGAGATCGCTGGAGAACTGAGGAGCTGATGGAAACACACCCACACAGCAGACGAGGCACACAGAGGGAAGGAGACACGCTGGAGACAGGTGAGTATTCGAAGAGGAGTCCTTGAGGTAAGCATAACATGGGTATATGCGAACGAGACCGGACGTGGAGTGCTGTGTGCGTGTGGGTTAAATAGTGCTGGTGATGAGTGCGATGATGAGGTGCAGGTGGCGGTGATCAGTATTCTGGTGATGGTGTGCGTTGTGATTGGAGGTTGGAACCTGATGTGTCTGTGACAGACGGCTATTGACAGACAAATCTGAGCTTTTTCACATATGGTTTCTCATTCATCATCACTGAATGAGCACTCCAGGTCTTTTTCCCATTTAGATTTAACATTGCAAAAATTACCAGCCGTCAACTGGGACAACTTGCCATAGATAAATGAAATAAGACCCTTAGGGTCTTTTTTATCAGATAAGATGGCCTCCAGGGGTGACCAATCATAGGTTGGATAAGCGAACACCTTGCTGAGTCTGAATGTAGTGTCTAACTTGTAGGTATTTAAAGAAAAATTTGGAGGGGAGGTAAAATTTCTGTTCCTGCTCGAAAGACATGAGTGTGTCCCCCTCATAAAGTTTTTCAAAAGTTTGAATACCACAGTCATACCATTGTTGGTTATGCTATCAAGTATGATAAAGGACTTTTACTTATCAATGTCCTCAGTAGCACAACGCTAAGTACTAGACCGTCAGACTAGCTTTTACTGCGATCGCCACGGTTTCGAATCCGGCTTTTGCCGAGTTCGTTCTTCTCTAGTTTCACATCACATATCAAAAAAGGCATTTATTTTCAATAAAAATGGAAACAATGTTATAAAAGTGCAAATAACCTGACTAACGAGTGTTTAATAACATTAAAAGTATTAATTGGGCAGGGTTAGCAGCATGTTCGATATTAGCCTACCCACTAGAGGGCAGAATAAGACAGGGAATCAATTAAAGAATGCAATAGTTATGTTGACCTACTGTTACAATTTAGTGCTCCAAAATCCCAGAGGTTTATCATGGGAATTTGCGTTCATCCCAGGCTAACCTTTATTGAGGTTAAATTTGTGTTGCCCATAAATTCTCATAAATACCCTATAGGCGTTTATTCTATATAGTTTTCATAACACTGCTAATCCATACTTCTAATACGTGGCCTAATAATTTATTTATTTAGCAATTACATAGATATATAGTTTTGTGCTAATTGCCAGTATTGCTCTTTCAGCCAGCTTCATAGTTTTGCTTATCTGTTCACTTTTCAGAAGCCTATAACGGAGTGTCTATTTACAGTAAGTGCAAGTAGCGTCCCTTGTTGACAAACACTCTTTACAGTATAGCTCCAATGTCTGGTTGGGCCACTCAAGTTTAAAAAGGGACAGATGTAATTCGATGTATTCAGTGGCGCAACAATAGCATGTAGGGTTTCAGATTTCGGCTTTTACAGCGATCGCTGCGGGGTCGAATCAGTATTTTGCCGAGCTCACCCAATAATAGAGCTCACTCCTATTTTCTCATCACATACATTTTCAAAAAAATGAAAATAATGTTAAAAAAGTGGAAATAAAATGTGAACAAGTGTTTAATAATATTAAAAGTGTTCATTGAGTAGGGTTGGTGGAAAGTGGAGGGGTTTTATTCTCCCAATATTGCATCATCCATTTAATAATTTTAATAAATATAATCACTCTCTATGGTCTATCTGCCAATACTAGCCTACAGCATCTAAATACTATTTACACTTCTTGCAAAGAACTGATAGGCTACTTTTACATGGTGTCATTAGAATATATCGCTATTTTCACCTAGTATAAAAAATGCTGCTATTGTCATTAAGTATAAATGTATCGGTATTTTCACTTAGTGTAAATAGCATCTACAGTAGGGGTGTCAAACTCGTTTTAGTTTGAGGGCCGGACTGGAAAGAAATGAACCATATTGCGGGCCGAATTACCTTCTTCTTATAATAACCTTAGTGCGCTGATAGTTGCATTAATATTAAACATATGAACAACAAATTAATTTGCAAGAAAACTGTATTATTTTATTTTTTTTACAGTGAAAAGACTATTCGATTTTTAAAATTATTTTTTGTTTAATATTTTTTATTAGCACCTATTTAGATTTTTCATGGCCAATTTAATTTTTATAAGAAGCAAAACGTCTGATTCTGATACTGGTTGCATTATTTATTTGTTGTTTATTTTTTCACAGGCCAAACTGGCCTTAAACAAATATCTCTTTGATATTAGAGGCAAACACTGGCATTTGGATAATAGAGGCATTTTTATCATAGTCAAAGATGTTATGCACATGTGCATGAGCAGTTGTTTTTAATTTAAAATTACTGAATAATTTCAAGATTAACAGCAAAACTAGGTCTGTGAAATTATGCTACATAACAAAACAAAATCAGCAGACGGACTGAATGAAAATGGAACAGCAGTGATATAGCGTTTCCATGGTTACCGCTATACACAAAGCAGTGCTTTTCGATAAATATAGGCCAATACTACTACTTTATATGGAGATAAGAGGAAAAGCCATCAAAACTTTTCTTAAAACAGTTTTGCCTTCGGAGATATATTCATATCTACGGAAGCCCTGAACCGCATGGTGAAAAAAAAAAAAAAAACTTAGTAGGGAGGAAAAAAAAAAAATCGAAAAGTGATCTCGTTATTTCAACATAATAAGTCGTTATAACGACATAATATCTCGTTATTTCAACATAATAAGTCGTTATAACGACATAATATCTCGTTATTTCAACATAATAAGTCGTTATAACGACATAATATCTCGTTATTTCAACATAATAAGTCGTTATAACGACATAATAAGTCATTATTTCAACATAATAACTCTTTATTATCTATCAAGTATGATAAACGACGTTTTCGTGATAATGTCCCCAGTGGCGCAATGCTAAAGAATTGGACTGCCAGTCTAGCTTTTACTGCGATCGCCACGGTTCGAATCCGCCTTTTGCCGAGTTCGTTCTTGTCTAGTTTCACTTCACATATCAAAAAAGGCATTTATTTTCAATAGAAATTAAAGCAATGTTATAAAAGTGCAAATAACCTGCCTAACGAGTGTTTAATAAAATTCAAAGTATTTATTGGGCAGGATTAGCAGCATGTTCGATATTACCCACTAGAGGGCAGAATAAGACAGGGAATCAATTAAAGAGCGCAATAGTTATGTTGAACTACTGTTACAATTTGGTGCTCCAAAATCCCAGAGGTTTATCATGGGAATTTGCGTTCATCCCAGGCTAACCTTTATTGAGGTTAAATTTATTAGACCATAAATTTATTAGACATCCTATTTATACTAAATGACAATAGCAGCATTTTCACGATATGCTATTTATACTAGGTGAAAATAGCGATATATTCTATTGACACCATGTAAAAGTAGCCTATCAGTTCTTTGCAAGAAGTGTAAATAGTATTTAGATGCTGTAGGCTGGTATTGGCAGATACTATTTGTACCTCAGTATTTTTGTACAGGATGCAATAATATCATATAGAGTGATTATATTTATTAAAATTATTAAATGGATGCTGCATTATTGGGAGAATAAAACCCCTCCACTTTCCACCAACCCTACTCAATGAACACTTTTAATATTATTAAACACTTGTTCACATTTTATTTCCACTTTTTGAACATTATTTTTCATTTTATTGAAAATGTATATGATGAGAAAATAGGAGTGAGCTCTTTTATTGGGTGAGCTCTGCAAAATGCTGATTCGACCCTGCGATCGCTGTAAAAGCCAAAATCTGAAACCCTTCATGCTATTGTTACGCCACTGAATACATCGAATTACAACTGTCCCTTTTTAAACTTCAGTGGCCCAACCAGACATTGAAGCTATACTGTAAAGAGTGTTTGTCAACAAGGGATGCTATTTGCACTTACTGTAGACACTCCGTGTCCTATTATTTCAATATATTAGCACCTATTTTGATTTTTATATCTTTAGAAAATATTACAAAGCAGTTTGTTTGCAAACCCAGAATAATAATTAAAAAAACCCGCTTAAAAACGTTTTTGGCCCCTGGACTAGTGCATCTCTATGTTTTATTATAGTTCAAATCAGATTGGACACCGGGCTGTAAGTTTGACACCCCTGACATTTGCACTGTAAATTGTTTTATTTACTATGGTCTAATAAATTTAACCTCAATGAAGGTTAGCCTGGGATGAACGCAAATTCCCATGATAAACCTCTGGGATTTTGGAGCACCAAATTGTAACAGTAGTTCAACATAACTATTGCATTCTTTAATTGATTCCCTGTCTTATTCTGCCCTCTAGTGGGTAATATCGAACATGCTGCTAACCCTGCCCAATAAATACTTTTAACGTTATTAAACACTCGTTAGGCAGGTTATTTGCACTTTTATAACATTGTTTTAATTTTTATTGAAAATGAATGCCTTTTTGATATGTGATGTGAAACTAGAGAAGAACGAACTCGGCAAAAGGCGGATTCGAAACCGTGGCGATCGCAGTCGTTATAACGACATAATATCTCGTTATTTCAACATAATAAGTCGTTATTTCAACATAATAAGTCGTTATAACGACATAATATCTCGTTATTTCAACATAATAAGTCGTTATAACGACATAATATCTCGTTATTTCAAGATATTAAGTCGTTATAACGACATAATATCTCGTTATTTCAACATAATAAGTCGTTATAACGACATAATATTGTCACGGGAAATAAAAGAGGGATGCAAGTGCAAGTCAAAATATCTCATTTATTTGAGCTTCACGCCAGAAAGTCAGATGACAAACACACAGACAGCAGGAGAGCGGCGACACAGGGACTTTGGTGGGCCGCGGTGAGATGATCGTGGTGAAGTCCGTGGGAGTGAAATCAGAAGTGAAGAATCCAACGATGAAACAGTAATCCAGAGTGAAGACACGACGAAACAACTCCAAACGGAAGCACACACGAGGAATCCAGGACACAGAACAGGGAACACCAACAACGATCTGACAAACACGAGACAAAAGACAAGGGAATAAATAGGCAGTCCAGATTGAACACAGCTGCCGCTGATCAGCAATCAGCGGCGACGCCCACATGAAACAATTAACATGACAGCACAACAAAAACACAGACCACAGAATGAGACTGCGGATCTTCAACCGTGACAGTACCCCCCCTCCTAGGAACGCCTCTCGGCGTTCCCAGGAGCACCTACCTGCCGATTGTAATCATCGATAAGGGAGTGATCCAGGATGTCCCTAGCAGGAACCCAACTTCTCTCCTCCGGACCGTAACCTTCCCAGTCCACCAAGTACTGAAATCCACGTCCCCTCCTTCTCGAGTCCAGAATGCGATTAACTGAATAAGCGGGTTCCCCGTCTACGAGACGCGGCGGTGGAGGAACCGGGGTAGGCGGATTAATGTGTGAATGAAACACAGGTTTGATTTTAGACACATGGAAGGCGGGATGAATTCTCCTGTACGCTGGAGGAAGTTTGAGTCGGACTGCCACCGGACTAATGATCTTGGTGACAGGAAACGGGCCAATGAATTTGGGAGCAAGTTTATTGGAGACGGAACGGAGAGGAATGTTCTTGGTAGAAAGCCACACTTTTTGACCCACGACGTATACGGGAGGCCTCGACCGGTGGCGATCAGTCTTAGCCTTGGTGCGCGCCCCCACTTGGAGAAGAGTCTCACGGGCTCTCGTCCAAGTGCAGTGATACCTCTGGACGAAGGCGTGAGCGGAGGGGACCGCGACTTTGGATTCCAGACTGGGAAAGATAGGTGGCTGGTAACCTAAACTACATTCAAACGGTGAGAGGCCCGTGGAAGACACTGGTAACGAATTATGTGCGTACTCAATCATAGAGAGTTGCTGGCTCCAGGAGGAAGGATTCTTGGAAACCAAACGTCGCAACATTCTTTCCAAATCTTGGTTAGCTCTCTCGGTTTGACCATTGGACTGGGGATGGAACCCAGAAGAAAGACTAACAGTCGCCCCAGCAACTTACAAAACTCTTGCCAAAATTTGGACACAAATTGGGGCCCCCTGTCGGAAACCACATCCATCGGGAGGCCATGTAACCGAAAGACGTGATCAACGACAGTTACCGCTGTCTCCTTAGCAGAGGGTAATTTAGGCAAAGGGATGAAATGCGCCACTTTCGAGAACCGGTCCACTACGGTCAAAACAACCGTGTTCCCCTGGGAGGGTGGGAGGGCGGTGACAAAATCTAGCACAATGTGGGACCAGGGTCTCGAAGGGACAGACAGCGGTTGGAGCAACCCATCTGGGGGACGATTGGAAGTCTTACCAGTGGCACAAATCGCGCAAGCCAAAACAAAACTGCGAATGTCACGAGCCATGGCAGGCCACCAGAATCGTTGCTTGACCAAAAAACTGGTGCGATTAACCCCTGGATGACAGGCTACGTTGGAACAATGCCCCCACTTGATAACACTGGACCTTAACCTCTCCGGCACAAATAAACGGTTCGGTGGGCATCCGGGCGGAGGCGTTACCCCTTCTAAGGCCGACTTGACCTTCGATTCGACCTCCCATATCAGAGTGGAGACCACTAATGTCTCAGGAAGAATACACTCGGGAGTAGACGGGCGTTCGGAAGGATCAAAAATACGAGAAAGAGAATCGGGTTTGATGTTTTTAGAACCCGGGCGGTACGAGAGAGAGAAATCAAAACGTCCGAAAAAAAGTGCCCACCGAGCTTGCCTGGAGTTCAGTCTTTTAGCCGTTCTGATGTACTCTAAGTTCTTATGGTCAGTCCAAACAATGAAAGGTACCCCCGAACCCTCCAACCAATGACGCCATTCTTCCAACGCTAACTTGACTGCCAGCAACTCTCTGTTACCAATGTCATAATTGCGTTCGGCTGGAGATAAACGATGAGAAAAAAACGCGCAGGGATGGATCTTATCGTCTGAGGGAGATCGCTGGGATAGAACTGCACCTACCCCACCTCTGACGCATCGACCTCCACCACGAACTGACGTGAAGGATCAGGGGCAATGAGGATGGGAGCCGAAACAAAGCGACTTCTCAGTTTGGCGAATGCAGCCTCAGCTGCATCGGACCACCTGAACGTCGTTCTGGGGGAGGTCAAGGCGGTCAGAGGCGCGGCTAGTTGGCTGAAATTGCGAATAAAACGCCGGTAAAAAATTGGCGAACCCCAGAAACCTCTGTAGGGCCTTACGGGAATCCGGGCTTGGCCAATCCACCACAGCCTTAACCTTGTCAGGATCCATGCGAATTCCCTCAGACGAGACGATGTACCCTAGAAAAGAAACAGACTGTGCATGAAAATCGCATTTCTCCGCCTTGACAAAAAGCCCATTCTCTAGCAGCCGCTGAAGCACTCGTCGGACGCGTTGAACATGTTCCTGGAGAGACGAGGAGAAAATCAATATGTCGTCCAGGTAGACATATATGAACTGGTCAACCATGTCTCTCAACACATCATTGACGAGTGCCTGGAAGACCACCGGGGAGTTGGAAAGCCCGAAGGGCATGACCAAGTATTCAAAGTGCCCCCTGGGGGTGTTAAAAGCGGTCTTCCATTCATCCCCCTCCCTGATGCGGACCAAATGATAAGCGTTCCTTAAATCCAATTTCGTGAAGACGGACGCTCCTTGCAACCTCTCGAAGGCTGAAGACATCAATGGCAAAGGATAAGTATTCTTTACCGTGATGTTATTCAACCCCCGGTAATCAATGCAAGGTCGCAAGGAACCATCCTTCTTTCCAACAAAAAAGAACCCCGCCCCTGCCGGAGAAGAGGAAGGGCGAATGAACTTAGCTGCTAGAGAATCAGAAATATATTTCTCCATGGCCTCCCTCTCGGGAACGGACAGAGAGTACAACTTGCCTTTAGGCGGAGACTTACCGGGAACTAAATCTATAGCACAGTCATAGGGACGATGAGGAGGAAGAGAAGCAGCTCGGGACTTACTGAACACTTCCTTCAGGTCTAGATACTCCGCGGGCACGTTTGACAGATCCGCAGCCTTTTCCTGTAACACAGAAGCAGACACAGAAGAACAAGCAGACACAAGACAAGACTTATGACACTGAGTGCTCCATTCCAGGACGGTGTGCTGACGCCAGTCCACCTTGGGGTTGTGTTGTGTGAGCCAGGGGTGTCCGAGAACAATAGGGGCCAGGGGTGAATCCATGAGAAGGAATGGAATAGACTCAGTATGATTGCCAGAAGTGATGAGGGTAATGGATGGGGTGGTGAGTGTTATGTTGGGTAGATCCTGACCATTGAGAGCGTTGACAGAAATCTGCTTCGTGAGAGGAATGATGGGTAACTGAAAGCGATGTGCAAACTGTGTGTCCATGAAATTACCTTCAGCCCCCGAATCCAGTAGAGCGTGACAGGTGAGCGTGTGTGTGGCCCACCTCAGTCTAACCGGGAGAAGAGTGGATGGTGAGGACTTTTCAGCGGAGATCCCACCCGATAGTAGCCTCAACGTTACTACCGGGCTCGATCCTTTTACCGGGCAGGTGTTCAAGAAATGCCCAGCCCCTCCACAGTAAATGCACAGTCCTTGGGACCTCCGCCACTCTCTCTCCTCCCGGGAAAGCCGAGCTCTCCCCACCTGCATGGGTTCCGGATCGAAAGAGGGGCCGACCGTGTCTCTGTTATTGACTCCGCGAGCCTCCGCACCCCGGGATGCGAAGTCGGAACGAGGAAGATTCTCCAGCCGGTTGATACGGGCATCCACCCGTAGTGCAAGATCAATCAGTCCATTAAGACTCTGAGGTAAATCCAAAACGTAGATCTCCCTTTGTACACGGTCGGCCAACCCATGCAGGAAGACGTCCCACTGCGCCTCCTCGTTCCAGTTGCACTCCGCCGCCAGTGTTCGGAACTCGATAGAATAATCCACCACCGTGCAATCTCCTTGCTTGAGTCCCGCCAAACGTCGGGCTGCATCCTTTCCTGAGACCGCACGGTCAAACACTCTCTTCATTTCGGCGGCGAGTGTCTGGAACGAGGAACAGCACAGATCTTGATTCTCCCACACCGCCGTTCCCCACAGAGCTGCCTGCCCGGTGAGCAAGGTTAACACAAACGCCACCTTGGACTCCTCCCTTTCGAAGGTGCGTGGCTGTAGAGAAAAATACAGAGAACACTTGTTCAGAAAGGCTCTGCAAAAACTCGGCTCACCGGCATAGGTCTGAGGTGTAGGTAAGCGTGGTTCGGGTTGATCTCCTTGCGTGGGTTGTGGAGGGGGAACGGGCGGTGTGGGCGGCGCAGCGGGACCTCGAAGTTCTTGTAGCTGTTGGGAGAGCTCGGACACCTGTGTCACCAATGCCTGCACGGCGCGTCCGGTAGAGGAAATGCTCTCCTGCTGCTGATCCATCCGTGCAATGCTGTGGTTGATAAACTCCGTTAATGCTGCTGAACTTGCTGCATCCATGTTGTTGGTCAGATCGTTCTGTCACGGGAAATAAAAGAGGGATGCAAGTGCAAGTCATAATATCTCATTTATTTGAGCTTCACGCCAGAAAGTCAGATGACAAACACACAGACAGCAGGAGAGCGGCGACACAGGGACTTTGGTGGGCCGCGGTGAGATGATAGTGGTGAAGTCCGTGGGAGTGAAATCAGAAGTGAAGAATCCAACGATGAAACAGTAATCCAGAGTGAAGACACGACGAAACAACTCCAAACGGAAGCACACACGAGGAATCCAGGACACAGAACAGGGAACACCAACAACGATCTGACAAACACGAGACAAAAGACAAGGGAATAAATAGGCAGTCCAGATTGAACACAGCTGCCGCTGATCAGCAATCAGCGGCGACGCCCACATGAAACAATTAACATGACAGCACAACAAAAACACAGACCACAGAATGAGACTGCGGATCTTCAACCGTGACAAATATCTCGTTATTTCAACATAATAAGTCGTTATTTCAACATAATAACTCTTCATTATCTATCAAGTATGACCGCGGCGATCGCAGTAAAAAAGCTATACTGGCGGTCCAATACTTTAACATTGCGCCACTGAGGACATTGATAAATGTACGTCCTTTATCATACTTGATAGATAATGAAGAGTTATTGTGTCGTTATAACGACTTATTATGTTGAAATAACGAGATATTATGTCGTTATAATGACTTATTATGTTGAAATAACGAGATATTATGTCGTTATAACGACTTAATATCTTGAAATAACGAGATATTATGTCATTATAATGACTTATGTTGAAATAACGAGATATTATGTCGTTATAACGACTTATTATGTTGAAATAACGAGATATTATGTCGTTATAACGACTTATTATGTTGAAATAACGAGATATTATGTCGTTATAACGACTTATTATGTTGAAACAACGAGATATTATGTCGTTATAACGACTTAATATCTTGAAATAACGAGATATTATGTCGTTATAACGACTTATGTTGAAATAACGAGATATTATGTCGTTATAACGACTTATTATGTTGAAATAACGAGATAACTTTTCGTTGTTTTTTTCCCTCCCCACCAAGTTTTTTTTTTTTTTTTTTTTTCACCATGCGGTTCAGGGCTTCCGTAATTTTACCATTGTCATGAACATAAAAAATAATCTCATATCGTTTTTTCATATGTTTATTTTTGTTTTCATTACACTTTCTAATGCATCAAATAAAACACAATACAACCAAAAGGAAAGATAAAACCTTTTTTTGTAAACAGTTACTACTAAATGAGATAAAGACAGATAATCTGTCAAACAAAGTTTGAACGTTTTGCTGGACAATTTTTATATCATTATATTGTATTTTTTATCATAGGCTATATATCGTTTACTTTTATATCATTTATATCACTGTGGCGCTCTGTGTTTTGTCATTTCTCCACCATTCTCAGGATATGATTTCTTGATATCAACAATTCAATTTTCACTAGTTAAAATGCTAATTCTTGATATCAGGAATTACATTTCCACTAGTAACAATGGCAATTTTTGATATCAAGAATTACATTTCTACTAGTAAAAATGTTATATCTTGACATCAACAATGATGTCATCTATGGCAAGCCGTTTTGACTTTTATTCATTCTCAGTATATGATTTCTTGATATCAACAATTCAGTTTTCACTAGTTAAAATGCTAATTCTTGATATCAGCAATTTATATCCTGGGAATGGCAATAGGCAAGCCATATTGACTTTTAATCATTCAAGGGATATGAATTCTTGATGTCAACAATTCACTGTTCACTAGTTAAAATGCTAATTCTTGATATCTGGAATTAAATTTCCACTAGTAACAATGACAATTTTTGCTATCAGGAATTACATTTCTACTAGTAAAAATGTTAATTCTTGACATCAACAATGATGTCATCTATGGCAAGCCGTTTTGACTTTTATTCATTCTCAGTATATGATTTCTTGATATCAACAATTCAGTTTTCACTAGTTAAAATGCTAATTCTTGATATCAGGAATTACATTTCCACTAGTAACAATGGCAATTTTTGATATCAGGAATTACATTTCCACTAGCAACAAAGTTAATTTTTGATATCACAAATTCAATTTTTACTAGTTAAAATGCTAATTTTTGATATCAAGAATTATATTTCCACTAGTAAAAACTAGAATTCTTGATATCAGCAATTTATATCCTGGGAAAGGCAATAGGCCATACTATGGCAAGCCATTTTAACATTTAAAAGTTAAGTTTGACTATCCGGAATTAACATTGTAGATATCACCAACGTCTTTCTGACTAGTCGTAATTACATTTTGGATTGTTGGAATTGTCATTCAAGATATCTGTAACGTAATTGTGACTAGTCGAAACAACAGATAGGCAAAACTGACTAGGCAAAGCTGAATTACAGATATCTGCAATGACGTCATTGAAACCGACATTCAACTCGTCACACATCTTAAATGACAATTGCAGATATCTGTAATTCAGTTTTGCCTAGGCAGAATGAAAGTTAAAGATATCTCAAACGTCATCAGGGACGTGGGAACTATATTGTGAGAGGGGGGGCGGGATTCTTCGGGGGGTGGGGGGTGTTAGTGTAGGCCTATAGTAGGCTGTGTTATGTATCCTGATTGACTTTATGATTAGTTAAATCTGTTTTGCACATGCATCGCCACAGAGTTAACCATTTCAGACAGTACAGGACAGCCTCTGTCTCGTTCACTTCACGTCTGTGGGCACGCACGTGTTACGCACAGCTCAGTGTGACCCAGGCACGGCGCCAGGATTCCAGTTTTGGATGGGCCAGACCAATTGTGGGTGGGCCTTAAACTAAAAATGTTAAATTAAAAAAAAAAAAAAAAAAGGTTATCCAATCACTGCTTAACCTAATAAAAAAAATATTGACTAATATAGCCTACTGTTATATTATCTGTGCGTATACATAATATAGATTTTAATAGCTTGATGCTCTTTAAATATTTTGTTGCATTGTTAAAAGTTTCGGTGCATAGGACAGACCTATCCGCGATCGCTCTCCATGGTTCTGACCAAAGAAGAGCGCTTTGGAATCTCCATTACACATGAAACGCATCATACCTGGGCTGCGTTTCCCGATAACATTGTCTCTTAGCGCGCTACGAAGACTCTTAAGGTACAACTTAACTAAAGGTATACTACCACTAAAAGTATATCATTGCTAGGCGTCTTCAGGGCTATCATCCACTCGCGAGGCATAGGCGCTGAAAGGCAGAGGCGCTGGCGCCCTCCTAGCAACGGCGCTGTTTTTGGTAAAACATGATTTTGACGACTTCATTAAGTTTTGTTTTATAGAAAACTCTTTTTAAAAGATATTCATTTTGTATAAATTGTATCTTAATTTTGATCAATGTTTTATGACGTAATGTTTAAAACGCATGTGGACTGATATTTTTCCAATGTCTGGACTCCTTTATTAATGGAGTATATAAACAGACGTTTCAATATATTGGTATTAAATGCATTTTCTGAGAATTTATATTTCAAGTTTTTACTGCAAATGTCGAAATGCGCGCTCTTTGGTCCATCAGTGCTTGAGTCACTGATCACATTAGAATAAAATATCTCATAATAAAATACAAAATTGACTGATTTATGAATGTATATGCATAGTTCTCATCAGTCGGAAATACAGATTAACGCTTTCATTTGTTGTATTTTTGATCCTGAAAGAAAACAGAACAACAAAAGAGCGAATCATAGGCCTACATGGAGTCTGTACGTGTTCCAACGTCTATGAACGTCATTATGACTAGTGCAAATTATTGTGCATGACGTTGCTCTATTTTAGATATCCATAAATACATAATTTACCTTCCCTGGGAAGGGGATCATTTCCTTATTTTTATGAATAGAAGAAGAAAGAAGCAGTCATGACGTTGGCTGTAACTGAAAAAAAAAACACACCAGAAAATGGCATGAAATTCAACGAGCCCTCACACAGGGGATTTGTGGAGAGAGAGAACGTTGTTCTATTGAAAACTGTGAAAGAAATTTTGGAAGAATTTAGCATTTGCTATCACCAGACACAAACAATGAACTCAAAAGCAGTTTGGCTCAACTGAAAACTCTAATAGACGCAAACATAAGACAGACGTTTCTCTGTCAGGCGCATTAGTTCAGGTGAGTCTGTTTATCACTGTATTCATGTAGGCTATTATCATATGCATTAACATTAAAGGGGAAATCCGGCCGTTTTTAACATCTATGGTTTTCTCGGCTCACCCATAGACAGTAGAAGGGTTCACCGCGGGAGCTGTAGGAAGCAAAAAAAAAAAAAAAAAAAAAAAAAAAACCCAACAAAAAATTATCCGACCTAGCCAGCTAGCTATGCCTAGCTAGTTACATATGACACTGAAGCTTCAAAGCGCGTATCGAGTACGCAATTTATCATGAAGCTCCGTGCAGGAGTGCGATATAGTTTTCAGAGAAACACGTGATTCAAAAAAAGAAGCTTCACATTCTTTCCAGTCACGTGAATGCTTCACTTTGCACGGAATGTTTAAACCTAGACCACTACTCTACAGGTTTTTTTAAGTTTAAGTCCATTTACTAACTTTTTTTTATATAAATAAGCATAGCCCATGATCATATATTCTTCTGCCATAAACAGTATAGAAACCATAAAATAATTAGACCACCATTTACTTGCATTAAGCAACTCTGTTGTTATTTTTATAATTAGTATTAATATAATTAATTATATAATGTATTGCCACACTTATATATGTGAATTATATTATCAGAAAACTGAACATTTGACGTTGTCAGTCTTTTTTTGTGATTAATGGATAAAACAACGGCGCTGCGCATTTATGGCTATACTAATTAGCAATAATTCTTTATATTTATTAACATGTGCTTATTTGTGCAATCATTAAATGTATTGGTCTTACACCACTGTTATATCCACTGGTCACAGCAATAAATACTGTATTTTTGCAATTCCACAAGTCTCTCCATTTCCAGTGTGGCCTATTCATTAACAATATGCAATTTCAATGCATGTATGAGAATTGGTATGATGATATATACTATAAATTACAAAAAATAAACAGTCCAATGCTGCTTAAACACTTAAACCTAGTTGACTTTTTCTTTAGGGAGAAGAGGCTGACCAGCCATTGATGTTACCAGAGAACACATTGAATTTCTGCTGAAGCAAGGCCATACAATTTCAAAAAATGCTGAAATACTGGGATGCTCCTCATCATTTCTGTACAAGAAGTCAAATTTGTTGGTTATACCTGTTAGAAGTATGCTGTCTGCAAGAGATGATGGTGAACTAGAACAACATGTGAGGCAACTTTAGAGCCAATATCCTAATTCTGCAAATGAGGTACTTGGAGGTCTTTATCTTTAGGCTGTATTTAATTCACATTTGTGTGCCATTGTTTTGTGGATATCATGTCAATTTAGATCTTTTGACAAATCTGTTGCAGATGATAAGAGCTCTGTTGCGCACACAGGGTGTGCTTGTTACACGGTCCAGGGTGCGTGAGATGTTGACACGGGTCAGTCCTACTGCTGCTGCAAGGAGATGGAGCCAGACAGTTGCAAGACGTGTTTATCATGTACCTTACCCCAATAGTGGCACATTGATGGGAACATGCGCCTCATAAGGTTATTATTACTAGACTTGTCATACTTTTTAATATTTTGAAAAGAACTTCAGCAAGTAAAAGAGGTTTACAGCTATATTGTTTCCAGACTACTGTCAATAGTATTATAATCTTAAAGTAATATTTGTTTTTCAACCTTTCTAGATGGGGTTTTGTGATTCATGGTGCAATTGATGGATACTCCCGTCTGATTACTTACCTCAACTGCAGCACAGACAATCGTGCCACAACAGTGCTTTCTCAGTTTTTGAAAGCAACATGCCTCTATGCCCTACCATCAAGAGTCAGTCTGACCATGGTGGTGAAAACATCCTTGTGGCTTTATTCATGCATCTAGTTCAAGGACTTGAACACAGAAGTTTCATAACCGGACAATCAGTTCACAATTGAACAATTGAGTTCAGAGAATTGAACGCATTTGGCGTGATGTATTTTTGCATGTGTTGCAGCACTTTTACCTTATGTTCTACTCCTTAGAGGATTCAGAGGTTCTAAACCCAGATGATAATGTCCACAAACTTTCACTGCATATTGTTTATCTTCCTGAGATTCAAAAAAGACTGGAGCAGTTTAGACAGGCCTGGAACCTCCATCCGTTGCGAACAGAAAATACAGAGACAAAGGTTTATTGGCTGCAAATATTATCCAGAACTGAAAGACATTTTTAGTTTCAACTGCTTTAAGTTACATTTTCTGTTAAAATAAGGCGGTATGGGCAGTGCAGCTGCAGCTGATGGAGCTAATGCCAGGTGTGCTAGATTTGGCAGTAGCTAACAACACTGTTGGTGCTGTTATGTTTTATTGTCTTATTTTTTTTTTTTTGTAGTACTGTTGGCTGACAATATTTGTATTGTTCCTTTCTACTCCCATTGTGTTATAATTCATAGAAAAAGTGGAAAAGCATCTAATTAATATGAACATAGAATGTTTAATGGCTTGAATGAGAATTTTAGATGAACAGTTGAGAGAGGTTTAACTGCCAAAAATACCTTAACATCAATCCACTAATTGGAACAGAGACTGAGTCGTGATGGGGACAGGTTACTATGATAAGCTGTTGAGGTTGACATCCAGCAAACCAGCCAGACTTTTTGTTTGCCTTCTCTGTATTCACTGTGTATTCATCAACATGTACATAAACCAAACATATTGGCTGTTATGTGTGATTTCATCAAACTCATTGAATTATAAGCCCAATAATTCCTTACAGTTTGTTTATAAAGGATATCTAATTCATTAGATCAACCTCAGTGTCATCAGAGTAACCATGAACTATAAGCCCAATATATGTCTCGTAAAACCAAAAGAAAATATACACCTTCAAAAAAACTACACAAGTTTGAGTTAGCTGAAAAACTCAATATTGAATAACCACCAATCAACTGAAGTGAACTGTTACTCATGCAAAATGAACAGGATTACTGCATCAAATTTTTTTTTTTTAAAAGTGCATGAGATTCTAAAATTAACATCTGAACCAGTGACTTGCTTCAACAGCATTCTATTCAATAATTTCTAAGCACAAATATAGCTCAAGTGAAAACTGAATTTCCATTAATAATTTTTACACACATAGTGACATCATGCAAGTCCAAAGGTTGGAGCTTGCGAAATTCCCTCCATCATGTATTGTTTGAAGGCTTCATAGGAAGAGTGCAGCGGCAGGTGGAGTACAAGAAAGCAAGTATTTGCTTCTGGGAATATTCTGTTGCCCTCATGAAGGAACTGAATTTGTGGACGGTGTGGAAATCCCAGTGGAGGCACTGTTGAAGCTCCAGATGTAAACTCCAATACCTTCTTTAGGGTGACTGGACTGCATTCTCCTTCTGTAACACAAGAAAGTAGTGAGAAACAGTAATTCAGGCCTATAGTGGAATCTCCTCACTGACAAACAAGTTGTAGAACACTGCCGGATTCTTCCTCAGCTCCTCCAGTAAACCAAGGGTTTTTAACCTCTCAACAAACCTATAAAAACATGTTACAATGTGTGAATCGTCCTGGGCCAATGACATTTTCATTTTTCGGACAGATAAGACAGGTGAGGCACTTACTGGTCCAGGGTAGTCGCCAGTCTTCCATTGACAAAGAAGTCTGCAGCTGACTGGACAAGGGAGTCCTTCTCCTCCAGGCTGGACACATGTCTTAAGGCACCTATAATGCTGAGACTATCTGCTGCCTCTGCAATTGCACCGTTCACCTCTCGGACTGTTGTTGCTTCCTGTATCTAAAAAGAAAGAAAGAAAGAAAGAAAAAAAGAAAGAGATAGTGAGTCAGTGAGTGAGTCCAAAATTGGCTTGTAAAGATACCTTCCCTATATAAATTAGATGTTTAAGCAATATAGCACTTGTGTTCATGAGAATGTTCGTGGATATCCTCACGGCTGTGGTTCGGCCGCAGCCACGAGGCCGGAGGCCAAGTGACGCAGGTAACCTGAACATGTTTGAAGCGATTCATAAATAATAGAAAGCTAATAGAAAATAGGGCTGTGTCACAGTACTGTATATTCAATGTATAACACCTTTCTCCTGCTTACTTTTATTAACTGTTCCCTGAAAGTATGGTCACCAACTTCATCCACCGTGGCCGGGTGTGTTGGTATCCCACAGATTTGATGGAAAAGCCTTTCGGAAAAGAAATGTTTCCTCCGACTCCTCCGTGGACCACACACACAGCAATCATTTTTGCCACCCACGTGTAAAGTTTAGTCTGCAAAGCTAAAATTAAAGAAATAACAGTAAAATCTTGCTCTGCTGTTAGTGCTGGGCGGTATACCGGTTCATACCGAATACCGGTATTTATTTTTGTTATGATATGAATTTTGATGATACCGCAATACCGGTATGTGTCGCTTAACCAACGTTCAGAACGCGGCGCAGCCCGTCACTGTTTGAGAGCGTCCCGTTTCACTGTTGCACTGTAGTGAGAGCACAGCTGAGATCGCTTGTGGTAAGTCCGAAATCACCACCTAAAGAATCATTCACTACGTTATCCACTTGTTCACTTGAAAGAGTGAATGAAAACAAGTGAGTGAATTCGGAAAGCCGTTGTGTGTACATCGGCTGTACACTCGTTATTGCGGTGCAATGTGAGATTGAATGAGTGCACTCAATAACGTCCACTATGGTTTCGGACACCACTACAAATGGCTGTCCCCTCAGATAATGCCCTATTTGAGGATATAGGGGGCGATTTCGGATTCAGTCCTTGATTACAGCGGAGAATTCAAACTACACGCAGCGCGCGAGATTCTGCACGGAGCGCACAACGTTCTCCACATGGATCATATTATATAGATCGGAGCGAGCATGTGGACCCATCTCATATACTCTAGTGCTCTAAACATGAACCACGACCGCGATGATGGGTTATTCTGCTACACAGAAGACGATGTAAGTTAATAAATAGACTGACAATTCAAAGAAGAATGGGCAAAAATTTAAAGGTCCCGTTCTTCGTGATCCCGTGTTTCAAACTTTAGTTAGTGTGTAATGTTGTTGTTAGAGTATAAATAAAATCTGTAAAATTTTAAAGCTCAAAGTTCAATGCCAAGCGAGATATTTTATTTAACAGAAGTCGCCTACATCGAACGGCCAGTTTGGACTACATCCCTCTACTTCCTTCTTTAATGACGTCACTAAAACAGTTTTTTGACTAACCTCCGCCTACAGGAATACACAAGAGTTGCGTTTGTAGAGTGTGTTTGTCGCCATGTCGTCGAAACGCTGTTATTTTCATCCCGCAGTCCAATCACCGGGTCTGATTCCGGCTCAGATTGATAGGGTAAAATTAAAGACATGTTTACAAGAACACTGAGCGTGTGCACCTCGTTTTGTCAGTTTGTTGTTATATAGGGTTAGATTTTTAAAATGCGTAAGGTGCCCTCCACTCTTTTTTTTTTTTCTATCTCTATGGTCATATTTTAATATTCATGTGTCTGTAATGAGTGTGTTTCAGGTCTGCGTTTTATTGGTTGTCTCCCCACAGCATCATTTTGTGGGGCTTTGTAAACCTGTATTAACTCTAGTGTGGAATTTTTCTAAAATATTCACTCATCATAAAACCAGTAAAACAGGGCATTCTAGTCAATCTACTGCAGTATTTCCTCTCTCAATCAGTAGAAAATGTGGTTAACGCCTGGTCATGCATAGGGGGAAAAAAATACCGTCATATACCGTGAAACCGATATAACTTAAAAAAAATACCGTGATATAAATTTTTGGTCATACCGCCCAGCACTATCTGCTGTAATGCTTGTTAATTTAATACCTTAAAATGCTATGATTAATATTAGTGCTACTACAAACTTTTATTGCACCTTTCAAAACATATTTCAAAAAGGTGTTTCAGTACATTAAAGAAACGAAGAATCATGGAAAAATCCTAACCAAGAGTTAACAAATTAAGGCAAAATAACTAAACAAATAAAAGACGATACAGACAACAAACACAGGATGAAACCTGCCCAACACATAAAAAAATCCAGTGGGTGGAGGGCTCAGACAGCAGTGGCTGGAAAGAGGGCACAGAGAGACTTGGCTGGGTAATAAACAATAAACCAGACAGGAGAAATAAGGGAGTAATCATTTTTAAATGGGTTTCCGTGTACACATTTCTAGAATTCTGCCAGTTGAATGAGGACAGTCCTAAGAATTTGGGCTTCCCTACCTTGAGTATCAAGAGACAACTGCCGGTCTTTCTCATGTCCCTCAAAGATATTTGACTGGTGGACGGCCCTCATCAACAGCCTTAGGTACTCTCTTGTTGGGCCGCCTTCGTCAACTGCCCCTTCACCATTGTCATCTTCATCCACAAACACAACATCCAATTTTGCTTCAGGGTTGAAGAACCTACGCTTGAATGCCCGCAGGCTACACAGTAAAACATTATCCTTGCACACATTTATTTGGTTGCTTGTTGGACAGAAGCTTCCATCAACTTTGCTGACCATTTTTTCAATATGGTCTGTAGATCAATCCTGCAAACAAAGTAGTTCATGCATTTTATTTTAACCACCTGATTAAACATAACAGGATATAGAAAATGAAACATCTACATACACTAAAAAAATATAAAGTCAAGTTAATGAGAAAAACACACTCATCCACAGGTCCTCCGAGGTGATGTGTTGATACAGGAGACTGATTTTGTGAAACCGTCTCATCTTGTTCATCAAGAATAATGATTGGTTCTTGGGCAGATGAAGGAGAGAGTGATGGTTCATCATGAAGAGTCAGGATTTCTTGTGGTTGTGAGAACAGAGTGAGCGGAGTGGCTGGGTGGAGGGCTCAGACAGCAGTGAGTGGGTGGAGGGCTCAGACAGCAGTGAGCGGGTGGAGGGCTCAGACAGTGGTGGCTGGAAAGAGGGCACAGAGAGACTTGGCTGGGTGGATGTCTCAGACAGTGATGACTGACCATGTGATGTATGGTGTAGGTTATAAGCTCCATCATTTTGTTGATCTGAGAGAATTTCCTGAAGACAAACATGCACAATACATGAGCTTGCACAAACCAAACAACATTCCGTTTTCATTTGAGTCAGGAAATAAAATGCGACACATTTACCTGTACATCCTTATTTGAAAACCAAAGCACATATAGAGTTGAGGATGCTTTTATGCCATGATCCATTATTGACCCGGAGGAACTGCTCTCAACTGATCTTGATGATGCGGCTTCTTGCACCACAAAGATTTCACTGGCAATATCATCTTGTCCCACAAAGTCAAACAAGATCTAAAAAGATGTGAAAGTCAAGTTTTAAAACCCACTGAACCACTGAGAAGACACTTGATATTTTCTCAAGCTGAACACACATCAACTGGATTGGCTCCGACAAGCTGAATTTCCTCATATTAGTGTGTCCATTTGGATATTTAAATTTGATCAACACCCCATCTGAGGGTTCTTCACATGCAGACATTCGCTGATGTCTTGCCTCAATAGACTGAAATGTGATCTCTCTCATTTAAAAAAAAAAAAAAAAAAAAAACCACTTCAGCTAGTTTATCAAACTAATTTATTATGAACACAAACCTTTTGACGTCTTTCCTCACAAGCCTGATAGATTAGTTTCTTCCTCTCCTATTAAAAGACCACATTAAAAGTACGTATACATTCTGAAAGAGAATGTAAATCATACATAAATAGAACTTGGAAGTATTACTGTTATGACACAGAGGGGTCGGACACAGATGTACAAACGGTACATCTGTTCTCTTTATGGAGAAACCAGTGAGCAGATATGGTAAGCAGAGTAGAGCAGATGAACAATGGTAATGTCTGGTGATATTTACGGTCCTTTTGTGATTGCAGATGGTGGAGACTTGGAACTGGATGGAGCTGGAGAACGTAGGAGACGTAGAAGCACTCACACACAGACGAGGAACACACTGGGAGATCGGGTGCACAGGAGACAGGTAAGTAGCGAGCGAGGGAGTCCTTGAGGTAAGCATACAGGAAAGTATAGCTCAACGAGACCGGACAGTGAGTGCAGGGTGTGAGTGCTCTATATACTGGTGATGATGAAGGGGATAATGATGTGCAGGTGACAGTGATTAGTATTCCGGTGATTGGGAGCATTGTGATTGGTGCATGGTAGAGCCTGATGTGTCTGTGACAATTACCTTCTCCTGATCCACCAACAAACTTGTATTATACTCCAGAGGGCTGTTTCATAAAAGATGCTAAGAAAAGCGAGGATTAAACTCCAAAACCTGACTTGAATTAACCTAACAAATGAGTTTGGGCTAAAACGGTTTCATAAAAGGTAATTGAAGTTCACGCAGTCCCGCTAATTCGATCCAGGTTCACCTAGTCAAGATAATTTCGCGTGCACACTTTTTTAAGCAGCCCTAGAGGTCGATCATGGATCAAATCGATAGGAAAGGGCATACATTTTGTTCTATTTTATGCGTTTGAGACATGGTGTTTTCCTTAGTGCATAACTTACTTTTCACAAGTTTATTCTCCATCTGTAAATGTTAGAAAATATTACAAATATTTCCATTTTGAGGCTAAACTTCACATTGAACGAGCGCTGCTGCGCGCATGCGCGCTAAACAGACGGGACGCAATAGAAGCGCAATAATTCTAAAATATACATTTCGCTAAAATATTTGATGTTGGACATTAAATGTGCCTTATGTACACTTTCAAACCTACAAGTAAGTGTATTTTTATGATAGTAACTGTAAATGGACTATTGTAATGGGGTAAATCAATATACTTTGGGACAATTACTGAGTTTAGATTCATCTTACCAATTAAAATTTAGTCTGTGCATATTAATTTTAATTTTTAATTTTGTGATTTTAATTTCTGCTCTTCTAATAACCATAAAGACTACTACTGCCAAACAAAACCAGAGAGAAATGTATTCATATATTTTAAAACAATCTAATTAAATATTGGGCACAAAACATTTAGCCAGTAAGAAAGGAAAACCTATCTATCTATCTATATCTATATATATATCTATATATATATATATATATATATATATATATATATATATATATATATATATATATATATATATATATATATATATATATATATATATTCAGGTTGATTAGGACACTTTTTCCCAGTCACTTCAATAGCAAAAAGTGTCCTAATCAACCTGAATTCCATTTATTTTTATACATATATATATATATATATATATATATATATATATATATATATATATATATATATATATATATATATATATATATATATGAGACCAGAGTATAGATTAAATATGGGCCTTGGAAAAGGCTAGCTGACTTTATTGTGCTTTGACTACAGTGGGTAGTTTCAGTGTGGACAACAACCATGCATGCCACTTCTGCAGGCTGCATCTTACTCTGTCACTCTTTTCATAGCTTTTGCTGGCTCTGAAACACTCACTCCTGCTCTTTGTCTAGCAAAAAATCACTCATCACTTAATGAAAGCTTACAAATGAAGGCCTGATTGTTTCAGGGGCCTTGTCACAGGTTTATTGATTTTGAATTTCTGTGTTACTTTTGCTATATTTTCACACTTAAAACAATGATTTGGTAATCCTTTTGTATTCTTCTGTGCTAAGAAATAGGTCTCCTGACAGTTCTCTCCCAAGTGCTTCTATTGTTGTCAGTATTAAGTCTGAGAATGATTCAGTGGGCTATATAACACTTAATTTTTAAGAAATTACTTCTCTTTAAATGTTTTGTTTCTCATCATACTTACCTTTTAATAAAATATTAAAATAATAAAAATGTCTTAAACTTACACCAATATATATTTTTATTTATAATATACACACACACACACACTATATATATATATATATATATATATATATGTTAATAAAGTCAAATAATTGTATGTGAGAGAGTCAGTTGTAATATCATTGCGTTCCTATTGGTCAGTGTTAGAGGAGCTCAGCTTAGCCTGACAGTTAGCCTGCTCCAGAGCAGGCTAGCTGCAAAGTGTAAATCTCCATAGTAACTTAATGTAGATTAATTTAGCCTCCCTTCATGCAACCGAGTCAGGGCTAAATTCAGCCAGGATAACTGGAAAATCCCAGCTTAATCGCTTATCTTGCTTTTGTGCAATACCCCCCTGGTCTTGCTGGGCATGTATTGATCGACATTCTTGAAGAGCCTAAAGTAAAGCATTTAAAAAAAAAAAAAAAAAGGCATTTCTCACAAATCACCATTAAATAGTACACGCACATAAAATGAATAAATACTATTTATTCTATACATTGTCAAAATTGGTTACCTGATTTGCAACCACACTTTGAGCTTGGGTACTCTGAGCCACAGGCGTGGTCTCATCTTGTACTGGAGCAATTGAGAGTGGTGGGAATGAATTCATGGATATGGCAGAGGATGTGGATGCCACCTGGTAGTACACAGAAAATCCAAATGATTTCTCCTTCAGCAAGAGAACACACACTCATAGTGGAAACAAAATACATCATTAGAAAATATCCATAGGTACAAAAACGTATCCTAGGGAATGTAACTGCTCAGACATCACACAGAATAAATAGATACATCTTAACACATATTAAAAAAAAACAACAACACGGTTTATATTAGTTTTTGCCACTCATCACTACAAAGTGCATAGTGGACATAACACAAATCATTAGATGTGCAATCATTTTAATATGGAACTGATCTGAAACCACTTGTGAGGTCTCATCTACTGCTGGAGCTGCGAGTGGTGGGAATGAATTCTGGGACATGGCAGAGGGTGGTGATGTTACCTGAGGGTAGAGAGGGTAACTTCAGTTAATAGGTATAGACATTACAGAGAACACATTTATATGATTGTAGTATGATATAAATCCCTGTGTATAATTCCATACCTGCAAGACAATGGCTCGTGGCACGATGTAAAGCCTGCTTTTAGTTCCTTCACAGAACGAACTTGCAATTTCTGGATCTTGCATCCTTTGCCTGTCCTTGCCAATTCAAAGCCTACCAAATTTAAACTGATGCGAGGGTAGCTTTGGCAAACAAAGTTGTTCAATTCAGATAAACTCCAGTTTAACCCAATCTTTGAGTTTGTGCGTCCGGCCTCCGTTGACTCATGCACAGGTTTTCGTAAAAATGGAAATGTAAACATCAGTATAATCGGTTCCTAGTGGCAAAGTAACATTCATTAGTTGCTACAAGATCTTTCAGGACTCCTAGCATTCAGGACTCATATTTACAGACATAATCATAGTGTTGCCAAACCCCAAAAGTAGACCTGTGTGACTACCACAGTTAACCTAAGATTATTTGTGTTTCTACTAAGTTTATAGCTTTGAAACTAAACGAACCCTACACTCCTAAGAAAATTGCATATGACAGAAGAAAGAGCCTGGTCTCACTCACAAGGCCATCACACATTTGACCATATGTGAAAGAACATTAACATACATTATATGGTATATAATATATATAATATAATATAATATATTGGGAGGTATTCCTGGACACTTTCAAAGTGATGCCTTGGCATGAAAAAGTGTTGCATAGGTGTAACTATTAAAATGGCTACATGGAAACTGTTATGGAAATGCATCAAAGAGTAAACTACTCTGCAATATTTCTTTAAAACAAATGCTAAAAGTATTAACATAGTCAAATGTTTCCAAATATAGAGACAGTATAACAAATCGGACCATATAGGCTCAAGTTAACATAAAATCCAAAGCAGCTCATTCCATAGCTTTCTTTGCAAGAAGGTTAGATAATAAGGTGTAAAAGTAAATAACACTCAATTCTTATCTGCTTCAATCTCACGTTTACCTAATCCATGTTTAGCCAGTTCCTCAAGTTCTATTGTGGGGGGCAGAAATTATTATCTGGCCTTGGAAGGAGGAAAAGTTTTGCTTGCCAAATAGGGTTTTCCCTGCGGCCACCAGATCCTCCTGTAAACATAAATACATAATGGTCAGCAGTAATTCCTGTGTGTGTGTGTGGTGGTGGTGGTGGGGGGTTCATGCTTAAAATTACTGTAGGTTATTGTTGACATAATATTTATGAGAGAGATTCACACTTATACACTTTAATAAAGACGCTGACATACATGCTATTCTTGCAATGGAAATACAATAACACTAACTTCCTTAGATCAGAAAAAAAAAGTTCTTAGTTCAGATTAGTTCTTTTTTTTTTCCACAGTAAAAAGCCATGATAGCCTGTAGGTATTGATTTCAGGTTGAAACAGTAGCTAACAGGTAAATTAATGAGTCAAACATTCGTTTAAAAGGATATTGATGACAAAAGCTGCACTCGAGGAGCATTGGGAATATTGTTTGTGTACAAGGAGTTTACTTAAAATAACGTTTTTAACGCTGGAACTTACATATGGCAGAAACCAGAAGACAACGTGAGGTAGCTAATTTCTCTGAATTTGGCTAAATTACATTCTGCCAAAAAGATCTTTAGCTTATGGTTACAAAGAGACCTTACAATATATGGCAGAACTCCATCTAAAGCTGAAGGAATTTCACGCTTTGTTTATCCTTCTATATACCTTTATGTTGATTCTGTCACCTGTAAATCTATTGATTCTCCTAGTTTTAAATTTATATGGAAAAATAAAGGGGAACACGTCAGCAGGAAATCTTTAACTCAACTGTACTCAAAGGAAGGCTTCAATGTTTTAGACTTTTTTACCTTGAACCAGGTTTTTTAAAGGTCCCGTTTTTCGTGGTTTTTTGAAGCTTTGATTGTGTTTATAGTGTGCAATATAACATGTGTTCATGTTTCGCGTGTAAAAAAACACAGTATTTTTCACATAATTTACTTATCTGTATACCGCTGTTTCCACTGTCATAAAAACGGGCTGATGACTTCCTTGTTCTATGAAGTCCCTCCTTCAGAAATACGTAACGAGTTCTGATTGTGCCAGCGGTTCCTGTGTTGTGATTCGACAGCAGCTTAGCGAACCTTGCCCGGAAAGGTCACGCCTCTTACCATAACGTGGAGATGCACGCGCTCAGTGTTATTGTAAACATGTCTTTAATTTTACCCTATCAATTTGAGCCGGAATCAGACCCGGTGATTGGACTGCATGATGAAAATAACAGCGTTTCGACGACATGGCGACAAACACACTCTACAAATGCAACTCTTGTGTATTCCTGTGGGCGGAGGTTAGTCAAAAAACTGTTTTAGTGACGTCATTAAAGAAGGAAGTAGAGGGATGTAGTCCAAACTGGCCGTTCGATGTAGGCGACTTCTGTTAAATAAAATATCTCGCTTGGCATTGAACTTTGAGCTTTAAAATTTTACAGATTTTATTTATACTCTAACAACAACATTACACACTAACTAAAGTTTGAAACATGGGATCACGAAGAACGGGACCTTTAAATAAACTGGTTGAAAAAAATGTTTAAAGGGGTATTCAGTCTGGTTCTGGATTCCTAATTTGATTTTTAAAAGATGTGGAAATTAAAAATTGTTGCTTTCTTGTGATTTTAAATGTACGAGACTACCTATGAAACTTTCCATGTTATTATGTCATGGAAGCTGATCTTTAAACACAATTTTTCTCCTCATATCATATGGAACAATCAATATTATCACCCCTTAAATCATTTTTCTTCACTTATTGGTTTAATATGGGCATTGTTTTTTGTTTCAGACTTAGTAAACAATAGGGGAGACTTTTATTCTTCTGAAGATGTTATTGAACTATATGGTTTAAATGTATCAAAACAGAACTACATTAAGCTTACAAAGACTGTTTGAATATGAATGTCCCTCAACTATTTATACAAGGGGTAAATATCCTGGATGTTAAATGTAATTTTTTTTTTTTAAGAATATAACTGATAGTACGAGTTCAATTATTAAGGCTTATGGGAAATGGTTTGCACTTTTCCCCAAATATCACATTTCATTAGGTATGGACAGTGCCAAACAATTTTTGTTTCACAAAAATAAGTCCATTTAAAAATTATTCATCATTATTACCCTTGTAATAAATATTTAAGTAAATTTTACCATAATATTTCCCCACTATGCTCTTTTTGCCAATAGGAGGAAGAATCTATTTTACACTTATTCTACTTCTGTTCTTATACTAAACAATTGTGGCTTCACATTTCAGCTTCCATATATCTTGCATTTCATCTGTTGTGTAATATTTCTGTCAGTAAGGTTCTTTTTCACTCGGATGTCTCTGAAAATAAAAAGCTAGATGATATATTAAACTTTTTTTGTATGATATCATAATCACAAAGCAAGATACCTTAAATTCAAACCTAACTGCAAAGTATTTCCTTATGATTTACAGTTATTATTGTCATCACTTCAAAAAAATACCCTCCAATAAAAAAGCTTTATGTTTTATAAATGTAATCTTTAGTTTTTCCTTTTCTCTGTATCTCCACGTTCATGGTTCTGTATTCTGTAAAAAACGTGGGGTAGCCACGTCCTGTGCTAAAAAGTCTTTTAGGCAAACTCTTTGTACACGAACAATGTTCTCAATGCTCGAGTTCATGTGTAGGGACCCTTATAATACTACAAGCAAAGTGTCATGTTGTGTCGAGCCTTCTTGATATTTAAAAAATAGCTATTTTGATGTGTATTTGCAGTAGTTCTAGCTGCTAGTAGTGCCCCTAGCGAACCCATTCAAAAAGCCATTAGACCAACAGTCAATCTTAAAAGTGCAGTTTTTGTCGTCAATATCATTTTAAATGAACGTTTGACTCCAGTACATTCACAAAAAGACCCTAGAATGCATTTTGGCAACTGTTTTGCTTTAAGTTATTAAACAACTACCCCAAACTTCTGATAGCACATTAGCAAATCTGATGTTAAAACAGAAAAATTACCCCGAACTCGATGAACTCGCCGGTGAAATAGTCGTCTTGTTGTGGAAAGTAAGGTTAAATCATATGGAAGGCCGTTTCAGCATAAAAACGTTCCAGCGTTACTCGTCGTAATTATATTTTTACTAGTAACAATTAAATTAAAGAGCTCTATAATTTAATTTGTACTAGTAACAATTACAATTACAGAGCTCTATAATTCAATTTTTACTAGTAACAATTATAATTGTAGAGCTCTCTAATATGGCAAGCCGTTTTGACTTTTATTCACATCTCAGGATATGAATTCTTGATATCAACAATTCAGTTTTCACTAGTTAAAATGCTAATTCTTGATATCAGGAATTACATTTCCACTAGTAACAATGGCAATTTTTGATATCAAGAATTACATTTCCACTAGTAACAAGGTTAATTTTTGATATCAACAATTCAATTTTCACTAGTTAAAATGCTAATTTTTGATATCAAGAATTATTTTCCACTAGTAAAAACTAGAATTCTTGATATCAGCAATTTATATCCTGGGAAAGGCAATAGGCAAACCGTTTTGACTTTTAATCATTCCCAGGATATGAAATTTTGATATCAACAATTCAACTTTCACTAGTTAAAATGTTAATTCTTGATATCTGGAATTACATTTCTACTAGTAACAATAACAATTGTTGATATCAAGAATTAACATTTCCACTAGTAAAAATGTTAATGCTTGATATCAACAATGATGTCATCACTCGCAGAAATATGTATTCTTGATATCAACATTTGAATTTCCACTAGTAAAAACTAGAATTCTTGATATCTGTAATTGTATTTTCACTAGTGAAATGTCATCATAGGCTGCCATTCAAATTCAATTGTTGATATCAAGAACTGAGTTCTTACTAGTTTAAATTTCAATTTCACATACAATTCTTACTAGTAAAAATCGTAATTTTTGATATCAATAATTCATTTGTCACTAGTTGAAATGTCAGTTCTTGATATCAACAATTGAATTGCTACTAGTAACAATGTTCAAGTTTCTGATATCATGAATGTGATTGTTACTAGTAAGAAAGCCATTTTACATATCTGAAATTATGTTGATATCAGAAATGCATCTTCAGATATCAAAAATGAACATTTTTACTAGTAGCAATTCAATTCTTGATATCAAAAATTTGCATTTTTACTAGTAACAATGTAATTATTGATATCAACAAAGAGAGTTGATATCTGAAATTGCTCTTGAAACTAGTGAAAATTCAATTACTGATATCTAGAAACGCAATTTTTACAGGTAAGAATAGCTATGGTAATGAGCTAATGAATATTAATGAGATGTGGTTTTCGCATAATCCTCTGTAAGCCAAAGATGGAGGAAGAACATCCGTCCAGAGAAATGGCTCCTTTATTTTTTCGTTTAGTTAATAAAACATAAAAATTATATTATGGCTGGATTTTTTTTTTTTTTTTAATTGTTAAAAAAAGTAGTTTCATCCTGTTTGTTTTTTTTGGCCACGGGGTCCTTCGGAGAATTAAGGGAAAAAAAATGAACATGGCATTCATGTATCATTTATTTTACCATTGACATGAACATAAGAAAAATAACCTCATGTCGTTTTTCATGTTTATTTTTGTTTTCATTACACTGTCTAATGCATCAATGGACTATTTTTTTATTGTTCCATCCATGACATTTACATATGGCTCTAATACAGAATGCGTCGTCATCGTGCCCAAATTCGTGCCGGTGTTTCTCTTTGATTAAAGGCCTGTGCATTGTAAAACAGTGTAATGAAACGTTATTGGCTACTGAACATTTTTACTGTACATTTTGATGTATTATGTACACCGACACCTTCTCATATGGGATAGCCTAATAATGAGCCGAAATATTTGAACTCTCTGTCCAATGGATACGTAAATATGGCATGATTGCTACACTGTAATGTGCTAATAACTTGTATTATTTTTATTTACAGTAATATGTTGTCCATTAACTTGAAGTATAGGGCCACATTGGACAAGATGAATGATAACATCTTTTTGAACCTCTTTCCTATTCCTGTCGGCCATTTTAATGTCACATTAAATATGACACTGGATAACTCGTCTGATAGTCCAGTTGCATAATATATTTGAATGAAATATGCATCTGGAATGTCTCTCAATTGTAGTGGGTTTGAAATGGAAGAGACAATGATTTAATAAGAATGTAATCTTGCCCATCGGGTTGTCAGCCTGTTATTATTATTGTTGTTGTTGTTGTTATTGTCGTTTTACTTTATAACTATAATGTTTACTTAAAACCTAACAACGGTAGTATCATAAAATAACTAATGAATGCTTTATTCGTAAACCTTTTTTTATGTTTTGGTAAAGTATTATTATTGTTGTTGTTGTTGTTATTGTCGTTTTACTTTATAACTATAATGTTTACTTAAAACCTAACAACGGTAGTATCATAAAATATTTGAATGAAATATGCATCTGGAATGTCTCTCAATTGTAGTGGGTTTGAAATGGAAGAGACAATGATTTAATAAGAATGTAATCTTGCCCATCGGGTTGTCAGCCTGTTATTATTATTGTTGTTGTTGTTGTTATTGTCGTTTTACTTTATAACTATAATGTTTACTTAAAACCTAACAACGGTAGTATCATAAAATAACTAATGAATGCTTTATTCGTAAACCTTTTTTTATGTTTTGGTAAAGTGCCTCTACTGTTCCATTACATTGTTATCATGAAGTGTTGTTTTGGTGATTGTAGTTTACAGAGCTTTTGCCTGCAAAACAATACGGAATAGAACGGAATCGTGTATGTTATGTTAAAAGAGATGAATAAAATGGTCTCTTCATTTTAAATGTAGGCCTACAGCAATCATGTCTGGAAACTTGACAAATAATATTTTATTGAGGCATGTAAAAGTGAAAAAACAAAGAAAAAAATGATTAAGAGAGAAAAGATTAAGGTTAAAAGATTCCTTATCGTATGGCCCCCTCTAGTGGCCAACATTAATATCACAGCCTTAATCTTCCAGGTGAAATGGCTGTTTTGAATTTGATTTTACACTCACCACCAGCATCATAAATTCATAAACCTCAGCATGTGTGGTCATTTATTGTTCTCCATGTTTAGAAAGTTTTTAGAAGTTTGATATACATGTGTTGGTAATGGGCTGTTCGTGCTCATACAGTAATGAAATGACCAAATATTAATTTAGCGCATTCCCAGTGTCCGTAGCTGTATCCCTTCTTGACCTTACCCTAAAATCGGTGTCTTCTGAGATAGAAAAAAAGAGAATTATTTTAAGCATGCAGTTAAGACAATTTGATGCATTCCACATAGGCCTACACAAAAAGTAATTGGCCTAAGATTCATTCTATTTGCCCTATATAAAAATATCATTATTTTATTTGCGATAACCCGGAAGCCTGTTCTCTTCTTGGACGAGTACAGTTTAAATCCGTGGGAACAGACTGCAAAATGTGGGCATGGTTTACAAATTTGTGGGTATATGCAGATTGAAAAATCGATATGGTTTACAAATCTAAGCGCACAGATTGTATATTCCAGGGTACGTTTAATTTTGCACTAAGTGAAATAGCAATATAATCTATTTACACTAAGTGAAAACAGCACCATTTCTTATATGCTACTTACACTAAGTGAAAAAGCTAAATATTCCATTTGCCTTATAAAAAAGTATTCTCTTTGCAATAAGTGCACATAGTAGTTAGATGCTATATTTACAGGCTACTTATAAATGGTGTCAGATAATATTTGTAAATTAGTGTTGTTGTACATTAAACGGTATGCAATAATAACAGACAGGGACATGCAGAGAGTTCCCCAGGGGCAGGGGCTCAAATTGGCAATGTAAAAAAAAAAAAAAAAATATATATATATATATATATATATATATATATATATATATATATATATATGTAACGGTGTTTAAAAATAATGTATGTTAAATTCAGCTTAAATTGGGAAACTCGCCATTGGCTGTTACGTCACTCACGTTAGTGCACATGATATTGCGGGGCGGAGCTCTATAATCAGAGTCTCGTAGCTTGTCCTGCTGGTAAGTCGCATAAATGTTTGCTCTGTCTTAATAATTACATTTGGATCATTTTCAGGCCCAAGTTTGAATTATAAACCTCACAAAAGGTTACTCATTTTGTCTGTCAACTCCTGGTTGTGTAATCGAGTCAAATATGTATTAGAGTGTGTTAACTGGCCTGATTGTAATCTCCAAACTACTGTTTATTTCATTTAAGACGTTGTATGCGACATCGATGTGCTATATGCTGTTTGCTGATAAGCCATTTGGTCCTGTTTTCCCAGGTATGTGTTTTATTAGAGTTATTGTCATGTTCTATGTTAAAACATTAGCCTCAGCTGAATGTTAGCTTTTAGCACGTGCTGTATCGTCTCGCACGTGCTCTTTGCTGTGTAACTGCGCCAAGGGCTGCGTTCTTCTCTCCTCATTTCATTTATATAAAATATGTAAAATGATGGTTACTTGAGTTTATATTTTCACTGTATTAATGTGAATTGTCTGTATTCGTGATTTATTTTTTTTTTTTCATGGATGTATGCTTTAAGAATTTTTCCACTATATGTTCACGCTCAATTTGAGAAAATGTATATAATCAGAGTCTCGTAGCTCGTCCTGCTGACGTTGTATGCGACATCCATGTGCTATATGCTGTTTGCTGATAAGCCATTTGGTCCTGTTTTCCCAGTCTTCTTGTCACAGATACAGTAAAGCAACCCTGAGTGACCATCCACCTGATCTCCATGTGAATTTATTCCATCTACACACACACACAGTCACATTGGTGCCGTGACTCGTTGTTTCTTCAATCAAGATGATATCTGAAGCGGCCGAGGGTTCATCTTAAAGTTTCCGTTGGAGTCAGGTGGACACAACCTTGTACAGACACTGATAATTTTTTTTTAAAGAAGACAAGAGGAACTTTATTCATTTTTTTTATTCACTGAGAGACTTTGATGAATTTGAGATTCAGAGACATTTATGAAGGACATTTTTTCAACAGCACTTTCTAGAATTATTTTTTTTCCCTTCTATCTATTTTATTCATTGTTTATGTGTACTGATATTCACTATGAGTGGTTTTGATGACTATAACACTCCAATCTGTGGAAGTAAAGGTAGAGGATGGGGTTTATTGAAAGTACCACAGTCATTACAGTTCAGTGTGCCCGATATCCAGAGTAAAGCGCATGTGCTCATAGACAGTCATGCTTCTAATTCAGATCCATTAGTTTGTGAGGGCCCATCCACAAGTCATGAATCAGATGCTTCAGTAGTACATCAAGGTGTGTTTTCTTCCACCCCATTCCCTAACGCACAGTCCACAGATGTAATCACTGCTATGACAGACGTAATCAGCAAAGTCGGTCAGCAAATTGCTGATAGCATAGTCACCAGACTCAGCCCAACACATACAGTTGACACAAGTTCAGTATGCAGTCCCTCCAAAAATGTGACGACAAATGGTACAGCTTCACAAATGCTGGACTTACTACAAAGCCAGTTGTCCATTTCCAGAAATGTGAAAGAACCACCTAGCTTCAGAGGTGAAGTTTCTGACACTGTTGACTTAAGTGAATGGATTGATGTCATGAGAGATTACATAAAACGTAATGATTTGAAAAAAGAACAACAAGCGGAGGAAATTTTGATTCATCTGAGAGGCAAAGCAAGAGATGTGGTCAAGTTTGGCATAAGAAACAGTGACATTGACATTGTGCTTAACCCTGATGCTATCTTCAGTATTCTCAGGAAACACTTTGAGGCAGCTCCCTGCTCTCCTCTCCCGCTGGCTGACTTCTATACCACCCTACCCAGACCAGATGAGGACGCTTATGAGTACTGGCTCAGGTTAAACCGTGCAGTTGACATCGCCGCAGAACGTTTGAAAGAACAGGGTAAAGTTTTGGACTGTCCAGGTACAGAGGTAACCCGCATGTTCATCAGACACTGCCCATGTAAAGAGCTTGCCATCACTTTTCGATCTAAAACAATGGATGCATGGTCTGTGCGAGAAGTTCAAGATATTTTGAATGAATATCACTCCGAAACCAGTCTTGTATCTGCAGTGAGTCATGCTGCACCCACAAAAATTCCTGTGAACAGAGCTGAAGTGGAACTGTCGACAGCAGCACTTGCGTCTACTTCTGATGTCCAGCAGTCTAAATCTTTGGAAGCTTCTGCATTAGAGTCATGAGCCTGTTGGAAAAAGTCCTGTTAAAGGAGTCCACCAGCAAAGAGCCAAGTCGACGCTCAAGGCCCAACATAAGTCTGCCTCGAATAAAAGGACTTAATGACCTGCCATGCACTGTCTGTTCGAGCCCTATTCATTCTGGCCTCACGCATTGTCGTGACAAAAAGTTGTGCTTCCAGTGTCACTCTCCTGACCACTCACGCTTTGTTTGTCCTGAGAGAGTGAAGTCTCCGTCTTCTCAAGGGCTGGGAAACTAGAAGATCTACACTCAAGGGAGGACAGTGTAGATCATGAGAATATTCCTCCAAACCAGTGTTGTATGAATGATCCTACCTCAGTTTATAGTCTTTCTAATTCTGTTGAGCCTGCGGGAAAAACTGTCATCTTTCAGAACATGCACAGAGTACAGAGAATTGATAGTCTGTTTTACACACCTGCGACAGTATGGGGCGACCTTCAACTGAAAGCTATGGTTGACAGCGGCTCCATGGCATGCACGTTAAGTGAAGCTGCTGAACGTCGCTTATTGCAGCACAAGCCTGATTTACAAAAGCTCCCTGCCAACGATGTTGTCATAATTGGCTGTGGTGGACAACGTGTTACTCCAAAAGTGATGTATGAACTTGAACTCTCAGTTTATGCCTGCAAGATGGTTGTTCCAGTTTTAGTCGTTCCAGGTCAGACCGACGATTTGATCCTCGGTAGCAACGCTATCATGTGGCTGATTCAAAAAATGAAGGAAACTGATGGATACTGGAGACTTGTGTCCAGCCCAGCTAACTCGGATGATGTTGAATGTCACCAGTTCTTGTCTCTACTTTCGAATGTGGAACGATGGAAGGGAGAAGACATGCCTGACAAGGTGGGCACAGCTAAGTTGAAGGAGAAGATAACTCTAGAACCACACCATGAGCATCTTGCTTGGGCTCAGCTTCCTGAGTCAACAGCTGTTTCTGTGGGGAGCACAGTCATTGTTGAACCAACCCTGTGTAAATGCCGTCCAAGAAATGTGATCATAGGGAGAGTCATCACACCTATGTGGGGCAGTAGATGGGTGCCGTTCAAAATAGTGAACCCTACAGACAAAGTAATCGTTCTAAAGAAAAACACAAAGATTGTGGATGTTTTCACTTGTATAGCTGTTGAAGAGTTGTCTACTCCTGAGTCCCTCAAAAGTAATGTTCAGTGTGCTGTGAGTCCAGCGAGTCATGTGCGGACCAGTGATGAGAGAACAAACGTGCTGGATAAGTTAGGACTGCAGGATCTGGATTTGGATGCTTGTGAAGTCTCAGATGAGTGGAAGGATAGACTTCTGAATCTCATTGAGAAGTATGAGTCAACTTTCTCACGTGGAAAGATGGACTGTGGGGAAGCCACCGACTTTGTCCACAAAATTCATTTGGTGGACGAGAAGCCATTTCGACTCCCTTATCGTCGTGTAGCCCCCTGCCACTATGAAAAGCTGCGTACTGTCTTGAATGAGATGGAAGTGAAGGGCATTATAAGAAAATCTCAGAGTGAATATGCATCTCCATTAGTTCTGGTGTGGAAAAAGAATGGCGACCTTCGTATTTGTACGGATTTTAGATGGCTGAATGCGAAGACAGTAAAAGATGCCCACCCACTCCCACACCAAGCAGATGCACTTGCAGCCCTGGGAGGCAACGTTTTCTTTTTGACTATGGATTTAACTTCTGGCTTTTATAATGTTCCCTTGTTTGAAGAGCATAAGAATTACACCGCCTTTTCCTCTCCTTTCGGGCTTCACGAGTACAATCGTCTACCTCAGGGTTTGACCAACAGCCCAGCAACCTTTATGAGGATGATGATGTCCATCTTCGGTGATGAGAATTTCACTAGCCTTCTCTGCTACTTAGACGATTTGATGGTTTTTGCTCCAAGCGAGCAGGTAGCTCTTGACCGACTAGAGCTGGTTTTCTCTCGACTGTCTAAACACAACTTAAAGTTAGCTCCAAAGAAGTGCATGTTCCTCAGGAGATCTGTTAAGTTCTTAGGACACGTTGTCACTGAGCATGGTGTTCAGACTGACCCAGAAAAAGTTAAGGTCATCAATGACATCCAGACCGTCGATCTCATGGAAGCTGATGGTATAACCCCTTCTCAAAAGAAGATCAGATCTTTCCTGGGTATGATTTTATACTACCAGCACTTCATTCAGGACTGTTCTGCTAAGGCGAAACCTCTGTTCAATCTCCTATCAGATCGGTCACAGAATAAAGTTCAGAGGAAGTGTGGTCGTATGAGGAAGCAACTCAGTGTTGTGAAGCTTTCACCCAATGATTGGACTAGTGAGTGCCAAGACGCTTTCGAAATCTTAAAGCAGGAACTTCTGTACAGTGTGACTCTCGCTCACCCAGATTTCAGTCATTCTTTCATTCTCTCTGTTGATGCTTCATTTGATGGCATAGGAGCTGTGTTATCTCAGGTACCCCCTGATGAGAAAATTGCACGTCCAGTTGCTTTTGCAAGCAAAACACTCTCGAAGTCTCAGATGAACTACCCAGCACACAGACTTGAATTTCTGGCTTTAAAGTGGGCTATTTGTGATAAGTTTAGCCACAGGCTAAAAGGGAGACATTTCACAGCATGGTCTGATAATAACCCCTTGACCTATATTCTAACCAAACCCAGATTGGACGCGTGTGAACAGCGATGGGTGGCGAAGCTCGCTGCATACGACTTTGACCTGAAGTATGTGCCAGGCACAAAGAACGTTGTTGCAGATGCTTTGAGCAGAGAGCCCTTTATTAAGTCTTGTGTCAGCCATCGCCTGTTGAAAGAACCATACGTTTCTCTCTTGGATGAAGTCAATGGTGTTGTTACCGGTACTGTGCAAGATGCCTTTCGTGTCACTAACAACTGTCAGAATGTGCAAGCTGCCAGTGGAGGTGAAACTGAGAATGAGTTGCAGGATAACTTGAATGATTCATGTCCCAGATCCTTTGATGCTGCTGAAGTTTCTGCTGCCCTAGGTGCTCACTGCGATGGTGGAGTTAGTCCTTTGCCCGTAGCCAGTCCAACGTCACTCCAGCTCCCCGTTGAAGATCCATCTGTTGCAATCCCGTTTTCCAGACTTGCCAGTCTTCAAGAGCAGGACAACATAGTCGGTAGAGTCATCAACTATGTTCTCAGACATAAACGTCCTTTAAAGAGTGAGAGAGCGAAGGAACCTAGCTCTGTGACAAACCTTTTGAAGCACTGGAAAAAGCTAAAGATCCGTAATCATGTGCTGTACAGAGTGAAGAAGGATCGGCTGATGAATAGGAAACTCTTTCAGTATGTTGTGCCTGATTCTCTAAAGCATGATGTTCTCCGTGGTGTTCATGATGCTGCCGGACACCAGGGGTGTGCAAGAACTCTCTCCCTTGCAGCTGAAAGATTCTTTTGGCCAGGGATGAGCAAGGATGTGAAGCTTTACGTAAAGAACTGCCAGAGATGTGTTGTCGGGAAAACTCCGGAGCCAGATGCTCATGCGCCCCTTGAGCACATTCGGACCTCTGAGCCGATGGAGCTCATTTGTATAGATTTTTGGAGTGCTGAACAGAATTCAGGAAAAGTCACTGATGTCCTAGTAGTAACGGATCATTTCTCTAAGATGGCACACGCCTTCCCTTGTCAAAACCAGTCTGCTAAACAAGTTGCTCGTCGCCTTTGGAATGACTTCTTTTGCATTTACGGATTTCCAAAGAGAATACATTCAGACCAGGGTGCAAACTTTGAGAGCAAGATCATCAAGAACCTGCTTGAGATGGCTGGTGTTCAGAAATCACACACCACACCGTACCACCCTATGGGTAATGGATTAGCAGAACGTTTTAACAGGACTCTGGGGAATATGATAAGAGCTCTCCCAGTCAAATCCAAGGCAAGGTGGCCACAGCTTCTACGGACATTAACCTTCAGTTACAACTGCACTGTCCATGAAACGACCGGGTTCGCCCCATTTTATCTTATGTTTGGGCGTATCCCGAGGCTACCTATCGACATCATGTTTCAGCACGTCCTTTGTGACGATAGGGTGGTCAGCCATCATGAGTTTGTTTCTGCGCTGAGAAGAGATCTGAGCACAGCTGCAGAAATTGCCCGCAAACACAGTCTCAAAGAGCAGAACCGCCATGCTGTTCTTTATAATCGAAAGGTCAGAGATTCACCCTTAGCAGTGGGAGATCGAGTTTTGCTGGCTAACCATGGAGAAAAAGGCATGAGGAAAGTTGCAGACAAGTGGGACTCTGTTCTGTATGAAGTACAATCAGTCAGACCAGAGATTAATGTTTACAGGATTAAGGATGTCCAGACTGGCAAAGAAAGAGTGGTGCATGGAAACCTGTTACTTCCAGTGAATTTCTTATCCTGGGATGGTGATGATGAGGAGCAGTCGGTTCGATCAGCTTCCACGATGCTACCCGTGGCAGTGCTCTTGATTCTGCTCTCATGGACGATACTGATCCTGTTTCAAAGACATCTGAATGGTTACTGCAGATGGATGGAACGCAAAACAGTGATGTTATGCAGGATGCCACATGTGGTGAAGCTTCAGACATCCCTGATGAGATGACTCCATCAGAGTGTTCTGATAATGATCAGCACAGTCCAGAAACTGAGCATGTTCCTGAACCTATTCAGAGTACAGAGAGTTTACCTGCATCTATGCCCAATGAGTCCTCCAGTTGTGTGCAAGTACCTGATAACAGAGATGTTCCTGTTATTTGCGAACAGCCCACAAGCACACTAACCAGTCACATCACTACACGGTTAGGGAGATCAGTTAGGCCCCCTAACAGACTTATTTGTGAAATTGATAATCAACAAATTGTCAGAAGTGATTCACACAGTGATACACAAGTTATTTTTCAAGGAACTAGCTTTGTTGAGTTGTTAAGGAACATTTTTGTTTAATATGTCAGAGTGTGAATGATGATTCATATCTAAGAGTCAATTATAATGTTAAGTGTTTAACTTTGAAAAGAGTTTCTTGCATTGTTGCACTGAAATTTGAAGAGCAGAGATACAATTGTAGCCTCTTGGAGTGTGTAGACTGCACCTCCTATAGTCTGTGTTAAGTGTGGGACCTGGTACCATTCCATTCTTACACACTTCCTAGGAAGAGAATGATTTTCTGACGTACTGTATTGTAAAGCTCTTATATTCACATCTGTTTTAATTTTTTTTCTGCAATCTTTACTGTGTATTCTATTTGTTACATATGCTGGTTCTAGCCCAATTTAGCAGAATTTAAGGGGGGTGTATGTAACGGTGTTTAAAAATAATGTATGTTAAATTCAGCTTAAATTGGGAAACTCGCCATTGGCTGTTACGTCACTCACGTTAGTGCACATGATATTGCGGGGCGGAGCTCTATAATCAGAGTCTCGTAGCTCGTCCTGCTGGTAAGTCGCATAAATGTTTGCTCTGTCTTAATAATTACATTTGGATCATTTTCAGGCCCAAGTTTGAATTATAAACCTCACAAAAGGTTACTCATTTTGTCTGTCAACTCCTGGTTGTGTAATCGAGTCAAATATGTATTAGAGTGTGTTAATTAGCCTGATTGTAATCTCCAAACTACTGTTTATTTCATTTAAGACGTTGTATGCGACATCGATGTGCTATATGCTGTTTGCTGATAAGCCATTTGGTCCTGTTTTCCCAGGTATGTGTTTTATTCGAGTTATTGTCATGTTCTATGTTAAAACATTAGCCTCAGCTGAATGTTAGCTTTTAGCATGTGCTGTATCGTCTCGCACGTGCTCTTTGCTGTGTAACTGCGCCATCTAAGGGCTGCGTTCTTCTCTCCTCATTTCATTTATATAAAATATGTAAAATGATGGTTACTTGAGTTTATATTTTCACTGTATTAATGTGAATTGTCTGTATTCGTGATTTATATTTTTTTTTTCATGGATGTATGCTTTAAGAATTTTTCCACTATATGTTCACGCTCAATTTGAGAAAATGTATATAATCAGAGTCTCGTAGCTCGTCCTGCTGACGTTGTATGCGACATCGATGTGCTATATGCTGTTTGCTGATAAGCCATTTGGTCCTGTTTTCCCAGTCTTCTTGTCACAGATACAGTAAAGCAACCCTGAGTGACCATCCACCTGATCTCCATGTGAATTTATTCCATCTACACACACACACAGTCACATATATATATATATATATATATATATATATATATATATATATATATATATATATATATATATATATATATATGTGTGTGTGTGTACGGAAGCCCTGAACCGCATGGTGAAAAAAAACAAAAAAAAAACTTATCTCGTTATTTCAACATAAGTCGTTATAACGACATAATATCTCGGTATTTCAACATAATAAAGTCATTATAACGACATAATATCTCGTTATTTCGAGATATTAAGTCATTATAACGACATAATATCTCGTTATTTCGAGATATTAAGTCGTTATAACGACATAATATCTCGTTATTTCAACATAATAAGTCGTTATAACGACATAATATCTCGTTATTTCAACATAAGTCGTTATTTCAACATAATAACTCTTCATTATCTGTCAAGTATGATAAAGGACATTCACTTATCAATGTCCTCAGTGGTGCAACGCTAAAGTATTGGACCGCCAGTCTGGCTTTTACTGCGATCGCCGCGGTTTCGAATCCGCCTTTTGCCGAGTTCGTTCTTCTCTAGTTTCACATCACATATCAAAAAAGGCATTTATTTTCAATAAAAATTAAAACTATGTTATAAAAGTGCAAATAACCTGTATAACGAGTGTTTAATAACATTAAAAGTATTTATTGGGCAGGGTTAGCAGCATGTTCGATATTACCCACTAGAGGGCAGAATAAGACAGGGAATCAATTAAAGAATGCAATAGTTATGTTGACCTACTGTTACAAGTTGGTGCTCCAAAATCCCAGAGGTTTAGATTGGACACCGGGCTGTAAGTTTGACACCCCTGACATTTGCACTGTAAATTGTTTTATTTACTATGGTCTAATAAATTTAACCTCAATAAAGGTTAGCCTGGGATGAACGCAAATTCCCATGATAAACCTCTGGGATTTTTGAGCACCAAATTGTAACAGTAGTTCAACATAACTATTGCATTCTTTAATTGATTTCTGTCTTATTCTACTAGTAAATAAAACAATTTACAGTGCAAATGTCAGGGGTGTCAAACTTACGGCCCGGTGTCCAATCTGATTTAAACTATAATAAAACATAGAGATGCACTAGTCCAGGGGCCAAAAACGTTTTTAAGCTGGGTTTTTTTTATATTTTTTTTATTCTGGGCTTGCAAACAAACTGCTTTGTAATATTTTCTAAAGATATAAAAATCAAAATAGGTGCTAATATATTGAAATAATAGGACACGGAGTGTCTATTTACAGTAAGTGCAAATAGCGTCCCTTGTTGACAAACACTCTTTACAGTATAGCTCCAATGTCTGGTTGGGCCACTGAAGTTTAAAAAGGGACAATTGTAATTCGATGTATTCAGTGGCGTAACAATAGCATGTAGGGTTTCAGATTTTGGCTTTTACAGCGATCGCTGCAGGGTCGAATCAGCATTTTGCAGAGCTCACCTAATAATAGAGCTCACTCCTATTTTCTCATCATATACATTTTCAATAAAATGAAAATAATGTTCAAAAAGTGGAAATAAAATGTGAACAAGTGTTTAATAATATTAAAAGTGTTCATTGAGTAGGGTTGGTGGAAAGTGGAGGGGTTTTATTCTCCCAATAATGCAGCATCCATTTAATAATTTTAATAAATATAATCACTCTATATGATATTATTGCATCCTGTACAAAAATACTGAGGTACAAATAGTATCTGCCAATACTAGCCTACAGCATCTAAATACTATTTACACTTCTTGCAAAGAACTGATAGGCTACTTTTACATGGTGTCAATAGAATATATCGCTATTTTCACCTAGTATAAATAGCATATCGTGAAAATGCTGCTATTGTCATTTAGTATAAATAGGATGTATCGGTATTTTCACTTAGTGTAAATAGCATCTACAGTAGGGGTGTCAAACTCATTTTAGTTTGAGGGACGGACTGGAAAGAAATGAACCATATGCGGGCCGAATTACCTTCTTCTTATAATAACTTTAGTGCGCTGATAGTTACATTAATATTAAACATATGAACAACAAATTAATTTGCAAGAAAACTGCATTGTTTTTTTTTGTTTTTTTTACAGTGAAAAGACTATTCGATTTTTTAAAATTATTTTTTATTTAATATTTTTTATTAGCATCTATTTTGATTTTTCATGGCCAATTTCAATTTTTATAAGAAGCAAAACGTCTGATTCTGATACTGGTTGCAGATTTTTTTTTAAAGCAAATTTATTTGTTGTTTATTTTTTCACAGGCCAAACTGGCCTTAAACAAATATCTTTGATCTTTTAATCTTTGATATTAGAGGCAAACACTGGCATTTGGATATTAGAGGCATTTTTATCATAGTCAAAGATGTTATGCACATGAGCATGAGCAGTTGTTTTTAATTTAAATTACTGAATAATTTCAAGATTAACAGCAAAAACTAGGTCTGGTCTGACTTTAGCTTTGTGAAATTATGATAACAAAACAAAATCTGCAGACGGACTGAATGAATATTACTACTTTATATGGAGATAAGAGGAAAAGCCATCAAAACTTTTCTTAAAAACAGTTGCCTTTGGAGATATATTCATATCAATCCCACTGTAATATTTATATTATTCTCCCTATTTTTCGCAAACAGTGAGCTTGTGCATGGTACAGTAGTTCCTCTGCTGGCAGGTCTGTTCTCTTTGTGTCTGTATTCAGCGTGTTAAAGTCCTGCTTACATACTTCGTAAATACACAGATGAAATTTTGGGAAAATATTACAAAGCAGTTTGTTTGCAAACCCAGAATAATAATAAAAAAAACCCCGCTTAAAAACGTTTTTGGCCCCTGGACTAGTGCATCTCTATGTTTTATTATAGTTCAAATCAGATTGGACACCGGGCTGTAAGTTTGACACCCCTGACATTTGCACTGTAAATTGTTTTATTTACTATGGTCTAATAAATTTAACCTCAATAAAGGTTAGCCTGGGATGAACGCAAATTCTCATGATAAACCTCTGGGATTTTGGAGCACCAAATTGTAACAGTAGTTCAACATAACTATTGCATTCTTTAATTGATTCCCTGTCTTATTCTGCCCTCTAGTGGGTAATATCGAACATGCTGCTAACCCTGCCCAATAAATACTTTTAATGTTATTAAACACTCGTTATACAGGTTATTTGCACTTTTATAACATAGTTTTAATTTTTATTGAAAATAAATGCCTTTTTTGATATGTGATGTGAAATTAGAGAAGAACGAACTCGGCAAAAGGCGGATTCGAAACCGCGGTGATCGCAGTAAAAGCTAAACTGGCGGTCCAATACTTTAACGTTGCGCCACTGAGGACATTGATAAATGTACGTCCTTTATCATACTTGATAGATAATGAAGAGTTATTATGTTGAAATAACGACTTATTATTTTGAAATAACGAGATATTATGTCGTTATAACGAGATATTATGTTGAAATAACGAGATATTATGTCGTTATAACGAGATATTATGTCGTTATAACGACTTAATATCTTGAAATAACGAGATATTATGTCGTTATAACGACTTATGTTGAAATAACGAGATATTATGTCGTTATAACGACTTAATATCTTGAAATAACGAGATATTATGTCGTTATAACGACTTATTATGTTGAAATAACGAGATAAGTTTTCGTTTTTTTTTCCCTCCCCACCAAGTTTTTTTTTTTTTTTTTTTCACCATGCGGTTCAGGGCTTCCGTATGTGTTTGCAAGAAGGCTGCATTTATTTTATCAAAAATATAGAAAAAACAGTAATATTGTGAAATATTTTTAAAGTTAAAATAATGGTTTTCTGTTTTAATATACTTCAAAATATATTTATTTATGTGAAGCAAAACTGAATTTTTTAGCATCATTACTCCAGTCTTCAGTGTCACATGGTCCTTCAGAAATCATTCTAATATGATGATTTATTATCAATGTTAGGAACAGTTTGTCACAGACAGGTCAGGTTCCACCTCACTTCCTTACCCACTCAATCACCAGCATACTAATCACCGCCACCTGAGGATCATCAGCACCATCATCACCACCAGCACTTAAGCTCCACACTCACACACACTCACTGTCCGGTCTCGTTTGCACTACAGCCATTTGTATGCTTACCTCAAGGACTCTAATCGCTATACTTACCTGCCTCCATCGTCTCCATCGTCTCCAGCGCTCCTCGTGTTTCTACCTGTCTGTGTGTGAGTGTCCCAGTCATCTGTCTCCAACGTCTTCTTCCACCATCACCTGCAACACAACTAAAGGACAGTATTACCTCTATTCATCTCCAAGATCATCATACTCACCATTCACCTACCTGTTACTCTGCTGATTGTTTAAATAAACCACCTTGACTGCTTTTATCTCTGCCTCCGGTGTCTCTGTTGTAACAGAAGACCAGACCATACCAGCAATACATCAGCATGAGTCAAACCGATCCATTCCAGGAGCTCGTGGACGCTTTGCGTCGAGCACTCATCCCACGACCACCGTCACCGTCATTCCCCGCCGCTGCCGCTTCCGCATCCACCGTCTCCACTCCTTCTCCTGTGTTTACCGCCAGTCCCATGGCCAAACCGGCGCCCTACTCAGGATCGGCGGAGGATTGCAGCGGATTCCTCCTTCAATGTGAGTTGGTCCTGGAGATGCAGCCACACCTCTACCCCAATGACACTGCTAAAATCGCGTTCATTATCTCCCAACTGCAAGGTAAGGCCCTTCAATGGGTGGATTCACTTTGGACTCAAAAAGGCTCAGTTGTAAAGTCTTATTCTTCATTCGTCTCTCACTTCCGTGAAGTCTTCGGAAAACCTCTGGCTGATTCTTCAACTGGTGAGAAACTTTACAATCTGAAACAAGGAAATAAAACCGTTAACGATTATGCCTTGCAGTTCAGAACGCTAGCCGCCACCAGCGGATGGAATGAACAAGCCCTCATCACCACCTTTCGTCAAGGATTGGAGCCTAATGTGCGGTTGCATCTCGCTGCATACGAGGACTCCATAGGACTCGAACGCTTCATCCAACTCGCCATCCGCGTGGGTTCTCGTATGCAGTCGTGTCTCCTTGAGCACCAGGGCCAGCCACTTACCAACACCTTCCTCCGTCGGTCCGAACCCGTCAGCTCTCCAGAACCAGCAAATGAACCTATGCAAGTGGATAATTCTCGTCTGACATCTGCAGAAAGACAGAGAAGGCTGACCCTGAATCTGTGCTTATACTGTGGATCTCCGGGGCATGTAATCTCCACATGCCCAACTCGTCCTCCTCGTCCCGTGGTGAGTGCTATCATTCCCTCCATTCAAAAAATGAAACCACTCACTACTATAGTAAACCTTACTGCTGCTAATGCCTCTGTTCCAGTGGTGGCGCTCCTTGATTCAGGGTCAGCAGGAAATTTCATCTCCGGTGCCCTCTGTCGACACCTCAAGCTCAAGACCTCGCCTTCTCCGATTAACTACCAGGTCCACTCCATCACGGGCAAACCCCTAAGCCGTAAGATGATCCATCGATGTGTGGGACCTCTTCAACTACAAGTGGGTATACTTCATACGGAGAACATCCATCTGCTGGTTCTGGAGGATTCCACCGCTGACGTGGTTCTAGGGCGCCCGTGGCTAGAAGAACACAGCCCCACCATCTCTTGGCGCACGGGCAAAGTCCTGAAGTAGGGCGACCACTGCTTCTCCAGCTGCTTCCCAGTACTTCCTGTTCCAAGATCTCCTCGCTCCATGAATATCTCCATCAATGCCACTTCCATCGAAAGTCCTGTTGAAAAGCGCTCTGTGGATATTCCACCCGACTACGCCCCCTTCAGTGACGTCTTCTGCCCGCAACGCGCCTCCAAGCTACCTCCACACCGGCCATGGGACTGTGCCATCGATCTGTTACCGGGTGAGCCAGTGCCTAGGGGACGCATCTACCCCCTGTCAGTACCGGAGGAGAAGGCCATGGAGGAATACATCAAAGAGGCCCTTAACCAAGGATACATCCGCCCGTCTACTTCCCCTGCTGCTTCAAGCTTTTTCTTCGTGGCAAAGAAGGACGGAGGCTTGCGGCCCTGCATTGACTATCGCTCACTGAATAAAATAACTGTCAAGTTCCGGTATCCACTTCCCCTCGTCCCAGCGGCCCTGGAACATCTCCGCGGTGCCACTGTGTTCACCAAGCTGGACCTCCGCAGCGCGTACAACCTCATCCGGATACGCGAGGGGGACGAGTGGAAGACCGCCTTCGTCACGCCCACCGGACACTACGAATACCTGGTAATGCCATATGGCCTGGTCAACGCCCCCTCCGTATTCCAGGATTTCATCCACGAGGTGCTCCGGGAGTTCCTCCATAAGTTTGTACTGGTGTACATAGACGACATCCTCATATACTCCCGGAGCTTGGCCGAACATCGCCACCACGTTGCGGAGGTCCTCCAACGCTTACGGCAGTTCCATCTGTTTCTCAAAGCAGAGAAGTGCTCCTTCCATCAGCTCTCTGTCCACTTCCTGGGATACGTGATTGATCACAGTGGCATCCGGATGGACGAGGGGAAAGTCTCTGCTATCCAGACCTGGCCAACTCCAACCACCATAAAAGAACTCTAACGTTTCCTCAGATTCTCCAATTTCTATCGCCGCTTCATTAAAGACTACAGCACCATTGTCAGCCCACTCACCAACCTGTTACGTAAGCAGTCCAAGTCTCTGTCCTGGTCCCAGCCTGCCACCAATGCCTTTGAGACCCTCAAGAAAGCCTTCACCACTGCTCCCCTCCTCGTCCACCCAAACCCGGATTTGCCCTTCGTCGTGGAGGTGGACGCCTCCACCACCAGAGTGGGAGCAGTCCTGTCGCAGCAGCAGGGGACGCCAAGTAGACTCCACCCATGTGCCTTCTTCTCCCGCAAGCTCAACCCAGCGGAGGTCAACTATGACATCGGTGACCATGAGCTCCTGGCAGTCAAGCTTGCCCTGGAAGAGTGGAGGCATTGGTTGGAGGGGGCTAAACATCCCTTCCAAGTTCTCACTGATCATAAGAACCTTGAGTACCTGAAGGCTGCTAAAAGACTCAACCCTCGCCAAGCTCGATGGGCCATGTTCTTTTCATGATTCAACTTCTCCATATCCTATCGTCCAGGTTCCAAGAATATTAAGGTTGATGCCTTATCCCGTCTCCATGCTCCAGAGGAAAGGAATGAAACTCCCGAAACTATCCTGCCTGAGTCTATCTTCATGAGCCCCATCCAGTGGTCGGAAGAGACCTTACCCTCCTCCAATGCCTCCTCACGTACTCCGCCGGGTTGCCCCCAGGGCTTGCAGTACATCACACGGACACAACGCACTCCACTTCTGATGGTCACACGTGCATCCTGGTAGTCGTAGACCGCTTCTCCAAAGCCTGTCGTTTGATTCCCCTGGGAGGTCTACCTACCGCCATGACTACTGCAGAACTACTGTTCAACCATGTCTTTCATCATTATGGAATCCCCGAAGACATAGTTTCTGACAGAGGGCCCCAATTTATCTCCTGTGTCTGGAAGGCGTTCTTCTCCCTCCTGGGTGTGAGTGTCAGCCTATTGTCCGGTTACCATCCTCAGTCGAACGGGCAGACAGAACGGAAGATCCAGGAGATTGGCCGCTTCCTGTGTACCTTCTGTCACGGCCACCAAGACTCCTGGAACCAGTACCTGGGTTGGGCCGAGTACGCACAAAACTCCCTCCGGCAAGCCACAACTGGACTGACACCCTTCCAATGCGTACTCGGCTACCAACCCCCACTGTTCCCCTGGGACGGGGAACCCTCCAACGTTCCGGCAGTCGACTACTGGTTCCGGGAGAGCGAGAGGGTATGGGACTCAGCTCACCACCAACTGCAGAGAGCCCTACGCAGATGCAGAATGACAGCCGACCTTCGGCGCTCCAACGCTCCTAACTACCAGCCGGGGCAGAAGGTCTGGCTGTCCACCAGAGACATCAGGATGCGTCTGCCCTGCAAGAAGCTGAGTCCCCGCATTTTTGGGGCCCTTACCATGCTCGAAAACTCATGAAACTTTGCACATACATTGGAACCCGCGGCCATCAGGGCCGGGCAGAAGCTGGTACCCGGGCGTGGCAGGAGGGCTTGACAGCGCCCCCTTGAACAGGGTCCGAAATTTTGGTCTATATATCAAACACGCTTGCACATATAAGTATAAAACTCAGTATAAAACTCAGTACACATCATCGGGCCATAAGTTATACGTCACCTCAACAGGAAGTAAGCTATTACGGGTTGTTTGAAAAACACATGCTCTGGAATTTGATATACTCCTCCTAGGCGATTAATCCGATCACCACCAAACTCGGTCAGCATGAAGTCAAGACATTGATGATGAAAAATTGCCAGCGGATTTTTGATATCTCGAATGGTTTGGCCGTGGCGAGGCAACGAATTTATGGCGAGAAAAGGGAAACAGGAAGTGTGTTATAACTTCTGCATACATTGATTGATGTTTATGAAACTTCAGCGGTGTGTTCGTTATAGGAGTCTGATCACATGGATGTGACTATTGTGAGTCAAAGTTATAGCGCCACCAACTGGCAGCAAGAAGTGTGTCACTTTCAAAATGCATTGAGTTCACTCTGTTATGTTTACCTGATTTTCTTCAAACTTCATCAGTGTAATGTCAATACACAGCAGATGTAGACCTGTGACAGGATTCTTGATATTTTAAATATTGTTGCCATGGCAACACATCAAACTGTAATAATATTCTTGAGTGTTTTTGAGGCTCTTAACATCCTTCAAATTGCATGAAACTCGACACACACATCAATATTGTCAACCAGTAGACATGGACAAAGCTATAGAAATGGGCGTGGTGGAGGGGCTCAGTAGCGCCACCTTTTGACAAAAGTGGGGGGGGTTAGTTTTTCCTACAGTCACCAAACTCGGTACACATATTGTTCTCATCAAGCCGGACAATTTTCTAATTTACATTCATTAGCTACAACCAATAGGAAGTCAGCTATTTTGGTTTGAGTGTTAATTTTTTGAAAAAACAGGCTTTGAATTTAATACTACTACTCCAACAGGGTTTATACAATTTACACCAAACTTTTTTTACTTGGTGCTAATACATTGAAGTTGTTTAATTGCAAACGGATTTTGGATATCTCAAATGGTTTGGCCGTGGAGAGGCAATGAAATAATAGCAAGAAAAGGGAAACAAAGTGTTATAACTTCTGCATACATTAATTGATTTTGATGAATCTTCGGCTGTGTCTTTGATCTACAAGGCTGATCACATAGATGTGACTATTGTGAGTCAAAGTTATAGCGCCACTAACTGGCAGCAGGAAATGTGTTACTTTCAGCATGCTTTGAGATCACCATCTTATGTTTACCCTATTTGCTTCAAACTTCATTTAAATAATGTCAAAACATGTCAGATGTAGACCTTTGAAAAGAATTGTGATATCTCAAACACAGTTGCCTTGGCAACGCATCAAACTTTTATATTGGTTTTGAATGCTTTTGAGACTCTTAGCGTGCTTCAAATTGTTTGAAACTCCAAACACACATCAGGATTGTTAGCCAGTAGACATGGGCAAAGCCTTAGAAACGGGCAGGGAGGAGGGGATCTATAGCGCTACCTTGTAGTGCAGTAAATGTGGAGTGAATTTGACAGTCCTTTTATGCTCAACTGTTTTAAATGCCCATTGCCCGCCATGCACAGTTGCCCTGAAGCCACAGGGGTGGCGGTGCCACCGGGCTTTGGCCCGTCATCGCTGCTCGCAGCTATATTTAGGGCCCGAGCACCGATGGTGTGAGGACCCTATTGGAATTGCTCCGTTTATTATTAGGGCCCGAGCACCGATGGTGTGAGGACCCTATTGGAATTGCTCCGTTTATTAATATTATTATTATTATTATTATTAGGGCCCGAGCACCAATGGTGTGAGGACCCTATTGGAATTGCTCCGTTTATTATTATTAGGGCCCGAGCACCGATGGTGTGAGGACCCTATTGGAATTGCTCCGTTTATTATTATTATTAGGGCCCGAGCACCGATGGTGTGAGGACCCTATTGGAATTGCTCCGTTTATTATTAGGGCCAAAGCCCTATAAGGGGCTGAAGGCCCTATTGTTTTCTTTAGGATTATTATTATTAGGGCCCAAGCGAATTAAGCGCGCAGGGCCCTCTTGTTCTTCTAAGGATTATTATTATTTTTATGGCGAGAAAAAGGAAACAGGAAATGTGTTATAACGTCTGCATACATATATTGATCTTTATGAAACTTCAGGAGTGTGTTGGTTGTAGTAGTCTGATCACATGGATGTGACTATTGTGAGTCAAAGTTATAGCGCCACCAACTGGCAGCAGGAAGTGTATCACTTTTTGAAATGCTTTGAGATCACCCTGTTATTTTTACCTGATTTGCTTCAAACTTCATCAGTGTAATGTCAATACACAGCAGATGTAGACCTATGACAGGATTTTTGATATTTGAAATATTGTTGCCATGGCAACAGGTCAAACTGTAATAATATTCTTGAGTGTTTTTGAGGCTCTTAACATGCTTCAAATTGCATGAAACTCGACACACACATCAATATTGTCAACCAGTAGACATGGACAAAGCCATAGAAATGGGCGTGGTGGAGGGGCTCAGTAGCGCCACCTTTTGACAAAAGTGGGGGGTTAGTTTTTCCTACAGTCACCAAACTCGGTACACATATTGTTCTCATCAAGCCGGACAATTTTCTAATTTACATTCATTAGCTCCGACCAACAGGAAGTCAGCTATTTTGGTTTGAATGTTAATTTTTTGAAAAAACAGGCTATGAATTTTATACTACTACTCCTACAGGGTTTATCCAATTTACACCAAGCTTTTTTTAACTTGTTGCTAACACATTGAAGTTGTTTGATTGCAAACGGATTTTTGATATCTCGAACGGTTTGGCCGTGGCGAGGCAACGAATTTATGGCGAGAAAAAGGAAACAGGAAATGTGTTATAACGTCTGCATACATATATTGATCTTCATGAAACTTCACGAGTGTGTTGGTTGTAGTAGTCTGATCACATGGATGTGAGTATTGTGAGTCAAAGTTATAGCGCCACCAACTGGCAGCAGGAAGTGTATCACTTTTTGAAATGCTTTGAGATCACCCTCTTATTTTTACCTGATTTGCTTCAAACTTCATCAGTGTAATGTCAATACACAGCAGATGTAGACCTATGACAGGATTTTTGATATTTGAAATATTGTTGCCATGGCAACACATCAAACTTTAATAATATTCTTGAGTGTTTTTGAGGCTCTTAACATGCTTCAAATTGCATGAAACTCGACACACACATCAATATTGTCAACCAGTAGACATGGACAAAGCCATAGAAATGGGCGTGGTGGAGGGGCTCAATAGCGCCACCTTTTGACAAAAGTGGGGGGGTTAGTTTTTCCTACAGTCACCAAACTCGGTACACATATTGTTCTCATCAAGCCGGACAATTTTCTAATTTACATTCATTAGCTCCGACCAACAGGAAGTCGGCTATTTTGGTTTGAATGTTAATTTTTTGAAAAAACAGGCTATAAATTTTATACTACTACTCCTACAGGGTTTATCCAATTTATACCAAGCTGTTTTTAACTTGTTGCTAACACATTGAAGTTGTTTAATTGCAAACGGATTTTGGATATGTCAAACGGTTTGGCCGTGGCGAGGCAACGAATTTATGGCAAGAAAAGGGAAATAAAGTGTTATAACTTCTGCATACATTAATTGATTTTGATGAAACTTCGGCTTAGTCTTCGTTGTACAAGGCTGATCACATGGATGTGACTATTGTGATTCAAAGTCATAGCGCCACCAACTGGAAGCAGAAAATGTCACTTTCAGCATACATTGAGATCACCCTCTTATTTTTACCTGATTTGCTTCAAAATTCATCAGAATAATGTTAAAACTTGGCACATGTAATCATTTGAAAATGGGCAGGGAGGAGGGGCTCTATAGCGGCACCTTGTAGTGCAGTAAATGTGGAGTGAATTTGACATAGTACTTTGATGTTTAACCGTTTTAAATGCCTATTGCCCGCTGTGCACAGTTGCCCTGAAGCCACCGGGGTGGCGGTGCCACCGGGCTTGGGCCCGCCATCGCTGCTCGCAGCTATATTTATTATTTTTTTTCTAAGTTTTTGGGGTTTTTGGGGCCCTTAACATACTCAAAAACTCTTGAAATTTTGCACACGGGTCAGAACCCGCGGCCACTACAGCCGGAGAAAAGCTGGTACCCAGGCGTGGCAGAGGGGCTCGACAGCGCCCCCTTATATTGGGTCAGAAAACGTGGTCTATATATCAAACACGCTTGCACATACAAGTATAAAACTCGGTACACATATAGACTTTATCGGGCCGAACAACTTTTGTACTCTAAGTTATATGTCACCTCAACAGGAAGTCAGCTATTATGGGTTGTTTGAAAAATGCATGCTCTGGAATTTGATATACTCCTCCTAGACGATTAATCCGATCACCACCAACCTCGGTCAGCATGAAGTCAAGACATTGATGATGAAAAATTACCAGCGGATTTTTGATATCTCGAACGGTTTGGCTGTGGCGAGGCAACGAATTTATGGCGAGAAAAGGGAAACAGGAAATGTGTTATAACTTCTGCATACATTGATTGATCTTTATGAAACTTCACGAGTGTGTTGGTTGTAATAGTCCAATCACATGGATGTGACTATTGTGAGTCAAAGTTATACTGCCACCAACTGGCAGCAGGAAGTGTGTCACTTTCAAAATGCTTTGAGATCACCATCTTATTTTTATCCGATTTGCTTCAAACTTCACCACAATAATGTCAAAACATGGCAGATGTAGACTTTTGAAAAGAATTGTGATATCTCAAACGTAGTTGCCTTGGCAACACGTCAAACTTTTATAATATTCTTGGGCGTTTTTGAAGCCGTTAACATGCTTCAAATTGGATGAAACTCGACACACATATCATTATTGTCATACAGTAGATATGGACAAAGCCTTAGAAATGGGCGGGGAGCAGGGGCTCTGCAGCGCTACCTTTTGACAAAAGTGGGGGGTTTAGTTTAACTTACAGTCACCAAACTCGGTACACTTATTGTTCTCATTAAACTGGACAACTTTCTCATTTACAGTCATTAGCTCTGACCAACAGGAAGTCAGATATTTTAGTTTAAATGTGGATTTTTCAAACATTCTTACGCACACACATAAGCTCTCTTAGACGTAGGGTCTCAGTCCCCCTACCCCCCTCCCTCTGTGTGTGTGTGTTTGAGTGAAAGTGAGAGAGAGAGTTTTACAGCCTCACTGTGCTTAAGAGTTTATTCTCAACCCTTACTCAGGCCAGTTCATCTGTAGGCCACTGACAACAAAAAAGGGAAACAGGAAATGTGTTATAACTTCTGCATACATTGATTGATCTTTATGAAACTTCACGAGTGTGTTGGTTGTAAAAATGGAAATCATTTTAATATTTTGACAGGGAAATATATGTAAGAAAATATTTGTTATTCTAAAACTTGATCTAAAGTGGAAAATTGTAGTGTAATAGCAGTCTTCTGGCAGTTGAAATTGTTCAAAGTTAATAATATGCTGTTTGGACCAAAAACACTAAAAACTTGGCTGAAGTAAAAGCTGCTGCAGTAAATGTGGTGTGAAATTGACATAGTCCGTTTATGTTTAACCGTTTTAAATGCCCATTGCCCGCCGTGCACAGTTGCCCTGAAGCCACCGGGGTGGCGGTGCCACCGGGCTTTGGCCCGTCATCGCTGCTCGCAGCTATATTTAGGGCCCGAGCACCGATGGTGTGAGGACCCTATTGGAATTGCTCCGTTTATTATTATTATTATTATTATTATTATTATTATTAGGGCCCGAGCACCGATGGTGTGAGGACCCTATTGGAATTGCTCTGTTTATTATTATTATTATTATTATTATTAGGGCCCGAGCACCGATGGTGTGAGGACCCTATTGGAATTGCTCCGTTTATTAGGGCCCAAGCGAAAATTCGCGCAGGGCCCTCTTGTTCTTCTAAGTATTATTATTATTAGGGCCCAAGCGAATTAAGCGCGCAGGGCCCTCTTGTTCTTCTAAGGATTATTATTATTTTTTTTTTTTTTTTTTTCCGTCTTCCGGGGCTTTTTGGGGGCCTTAACATGCTCAAAAACTCTTGAAAATTGGCACACACATTGGAATCCGCGGCCATTAGGACGCCGGAGAGGCTGGTACCCGGGCGTGGCAGGGGGGCTCGACAGCGCCCCCTTGAAAAAAGTCAGAAAATTTGGTCCATATATTGAACAAACTTGCACGTATTAGTATGAAACTCGGTACACATATAGACCTCATCGGGCCGAACAACTTTCGTGCTCTAAGTTAAACGCCACGCAAACAGGAAGTCAGCTATTAAGGGTTGTTTGAAAAACGCATGCTCTGGAATTTGATATACTCCTCCTAGACGATTAATCCGATCGCCACCAAACTCGGTCAGCATGAAGTCAAGACATTGATGATTAAAAATTGCCAGGGGATTTTTGATATCTCGAACGGTTTGGCCGTGGCGAGGCAACGAATTTATGGCGAGAAAAAGGAAACAGGAAATGTGTTATAACGTCTGCATACATATATTGATCTTTATGAAACTTCACGAGTGTGTTGCTTGTAGTAGTCCGATCACATGGATGTGACTATTGTGAGTCAAAGTTATAGCGCCACCAACTGGCAGCAGGAAGTGTATCACTTTTTGAATTGCTTTGAGATCACCCTCTTATTTTTTACCTGATTTGCTTCAAACTTCATCAGTGTAATGTCAATACACAGCAGATGTAGACATATGACAGGATTTTTGATATTTGAAATATTGTTGCCATGGCAACAGGTCAAACTGTAATAATATTCTTGAGTGTTTTTGAGGCTCTTAACATGCTTCAAATTGCATGAAACTCGACACACACATCAATATTGTCAACCAGTAGACATGGACAAAGCCATAGAAATGGGTCTGGTGGAGGGGCTCAGTAGCGCCACCTTTTGACAAAAGTGGGGGGGTTAGTTTTTCCTACAGTCACCAAACTCGGTACACATATTGTTCTCATCAAGCCGGACAATTTTCTAATTTACATTCATTAGCTCCGACCAACAGGAAGTCAGCTATTTTGGTTTGAATGTTAATTTTTTGAAAAAACAGGCTATGAATTTTATACTACTGCTCCTACAGGGTTTATCCAATTTATACCAAGCTTTTTTTAACTTGTTGCTAACACATTGAAGTTGTTTAATTGCAAACGGATTTTGGATATCTCAAACGGTTTGGCCGTGGCGAGGCAACGAATTTATGGCAAGAAAAGGGAAACAAAGTGTTATAACTTCTGCATACATTAATTGATTTTGATGAAACTTCGGCTTAGTCTTCGTTGTACAAGGCTGATCACATGGATGTGACTATTGTGATTCAAAGTCATAGCGCCACCAACTGGAAGCAGAAAATGTGTCACTTTCAGCATACATTGAGATCACCCTCTTATTTTTACCTGATTTGCTTCAAAATTCATCAGAATAATGTTAAAACTTGGCACATGTAATCCTTTGAAAATGGGCAGGGAGGAGGGGCTCTATAGCGGCACCTTGTAGTGCAGTAAATGTGGAGTGAATTTGACATAGTCCTTTGATGTTTAACCGTTTTAAGTGCCTATTGCCCGCTGTGCACAGTTGCCCTGAAGCCACCGGGGTGGCGGTGCCACCGGGCTTGGGCCCGCCATCGCTGCTCGCAGCTATATTTATTATTATTATTATTTTTTTTTATTTTTTTTTTTTCGTCTTCCGGGGCATTTTGGGGGCCTTAACATGCTCAAAAACTCTTGAAAATTGGCACACACATTGGAATCCGCGGCCATTAGGACGCTGGAGAGGCTGGTACCCGGGCGTGGCAGGGGGGCTCAACAGCGCCCCCTTGAAAAAAGTCTGAAAATTTGGTCCATATATTAAACACGCTTGCACGTATTAGTATGAAACTCAGTACACATATAGACCTCATCGGGCCGAACAACTTTCGTACTCTAAGTTATACATCACCTCAACAGGAAGTAAGCTATTACGGGTTGTTTGAAAAACACATGCTCTGGAATTTGATATACTCCTCCTAGACGATTAATCCGATCGCCACCAAACTCGGTCAGCATGAAGTCAAGACACTGATGATGAAAAATTGCCAGGGGATTTTTGATATCTCGAACGGTTTGGCCGTGGCGAGGCAACGAATTTATGGCGAGAAAAAGGAAACAGGAAATGTGTTATAACGTCTGCATACATATATTGATCTTTATGAAACTTCACGAGTGTGTTCGTTATAGGAGTCTGATCACATGGATGTGACTATTGTGAGTCAAAGTTATAGCGCCACCAACTGGCAGCAGGAAGTGTATCACTTTTTGAAATGTTTTGAGATCACCCTCTTATTTTTACCTGATTTGCTTCAAACTTCATCAGTGTAATGTCAATACACAGCAGATGTAGACCTATGACAGGATTTTTGATATTTGAAATATTGTTGCCATGGCAACAGGTCAAACTGTAATAATATTCTTGAGTGTTTTTGAGGCTCTTAACATGCTTCAAATTGCATGAAACTCGACACACACATCAATATTGTCAACCAGTAGACATGGACAAAGCCATAGAAATGGGCGTGGTGGAGGGGCTCAGTAGCGCCACCTTTTGACAAAAGTGGGGGGGTTAGTTTTTCCTACAGTCACCAAACTCGGTACACATATTGTTCTCATCAAGCCGGACAATTTTCTAATTTACATTCATTAGCTCCGACCAACAGGAAGTCAGCTATTTTGGTTTGAATGTTAATTTTTTGAAAAAAACAGGCTATGAATTTTATACTACTACTCCTACAGGGTTTATCCAATTTACACCAAGCTTTTTTTAACTTGTTGCTAACACATTGAAGTTGTTTAATTGCAAACGGATTTTGGATATCTCAAACGGTTTGGCCGTGGCGAGGCAACAAATTTATGGTAAGAAAAGGGAAACAAAGTGTTTTAACTCCTGCATACATTAATTGATTTTGATGAAACTTCGGCTTAGTCTTCGTTGTACAAGGCTGATCACATGGATGTGACTATTGTGATTCAAAGTCATAGCGCCACCAACTGGAAGCAGAAAATGTGTCACTTTCAGCATACATTGAGATCACCCTCTTATTTTTACCTGATTTGCTTCAAACTTCATCAGTGTAATGTCAATACACATCAGATGTAGACCTATGACAGGATTTTTGATATTTGAAATATTGTTGCCATGGCAACAGGTCAAACTGTAATAATATTCTTGAGTGTTTTTTAGGCTCTTAACATGCTTCAAATTGCATGAAACTCGACACACACATCAATATTGTCAACCAGTAGACATGGACAAAGCCATAGAAATGGGCATGGTGAAGGGGCTCAGTAGCGCCACCTTTTGACAAAAGTGGGGGGGGGTAGTTTTTCCTACAGTCACCAAACTCGGTACACATATTGTACTCATCAAGCCGGACAATTTTCTAATTTACATTCATTAGCTCCGACCAACAGGAAGTTGGCTATTTTTGTTTGAATGTTAATTTTTTGAAAAAACAGGTTATGAATTTTATACTACTGCTCCTACAGGGTTTATACAATTTACACCAAGCTTTTTTTAACTTGTTGCTAACACATTGAAGTTGTTTAATTGCAAACGGATTTTGGATATCTCAAACGGTTTGGCCGTGGCGAGCCAACGAATTTATGGCAAGAAAAGGGAAACAAAGTGTTATAACTTCTGCATACATTAATTGATTTTGATGAAACTTCGGCTTAGTCTTCGTTGTACAAGGCTGATCACATGGATGGACTATTGTGATTCAAAGTCATAGCGCCACCAACTGGAAGCAGAAAATGTGTCACTTTCAGCATACATTTGAGATCACCCTCTTATTTTTACCTGATTTGCTTCAAAATTCATCAGAATAATGTTAAAACTTGGCACATGTAATCCTTTGAAAATGGGCAGGGAGGAGGGGCTCTATAGCGGCACCTTGTAGTGCAGTAAATGTGGAGTGAATTTGACATAGTCCTTTGATGTTTAACCGTTTTAAATGCCTATTGCCCGCTGTGCACAGTTGCCCTGAAGCCACCGGGATGGCGGTGCCACCGGGCTTGGGCCCGCCATCGCTGCTCGCAGCTATATTTATTATTATTTTATTTTTTTATTTTTTTTTCCATCTTCCGGGGCTTTTTGGGGGCCTTAACATGCTCAAAAACTCTTGAAAATTGGCACACACATTGGAATCCGCGGCCATTAGGACGCTGCAGAGGCTGGTACCCGGGCGTGGCAGGGGGACTCGACAGCGCCCCCTTGAAAAAAGTCTGAAAATTTGGTCCATATATTAAACACGCTTGCACGTATTAGTATGAAACTTGGTACACATATAGACCTCATTGGGCCGAACAACTTTCGTACTCTAAGTTAAACGCCATGCAAACAGGAAGTCAGCTATTAAGGGTTGTTTGAAAAACGCATGCTCTGGAATTTGATATACTCCTCCTAGACGATTAATCCGATCGCCACCAAACTCGGTCAGCATGAAGTCAAGACATTGATGATTAAAAATTGCCAGCGGATTTTTGATATCTCAAACGGTTTGGCCGTGGCGAGGCAACGAATTTATGGCGAGAAAAAGGAAACAGGAAATGTGTTATAACGTTTGCATACATATATTGATCTTTATGAAACTTCACGAGTGTGTTGGTTGTAGTAGTCCGATCACATGGATGTGACTATTGTGAGTCAAAGTTATAGCGCCACCAACTGGCAGCAAGATGTGTATCACTTTTTGAAATGCTTTGAGATCACCCTCTTTGCCTGATTTGCTTCAAACTTCATCAGTGCAATGTCAATACACAGCAGATGTAGACCTATGACAGGATTTTTGATATTTGAAATATTGTTGCCATGGCAACAGGTCAAACTGTAATAATATTCTTGAGTGTTTTTTAGGCTCTTAACATGCTTCAAATTCCATGAAACTCGACACACACATCAATATTGTCAACCAGTAGACATGGACAAAGCCATAGAAATGGGCGTGGTGGAGGGGCTCAGTAGCGCCACCCTTTGACAAAAGTGGGGGGGTTAGTTTTTCCTACAGTCACCAAACTCAGTACACATATTGTTCTCATCAAGCCGGACAATTTTCTAATTTACATTCATTAACTCCGACCAATAGGAAGTCAGCTATTTTGGTTTGAGTGTTAATTTTTTGAAAAAACAGGCTATGAATTTTAGACTACTACTCCTACAGGGTTTATCCAATTTACACCAAGCTTTTTTTAACTTGTTGCTAACACATTGAAGTTGTTTGTTTGCAAACGGATTTTGGATATCTCAAACGGTTTGGCCGTGGCGAGGCAACGAATTTATGGCAAGAAAAGGGAAACAAAGTGTTATAACTTCTGCATACATTAATTGATTTTGATGAAACTTCGGCTTAGTCTTCGTTGTACAAGGCTGATCACATGGATGTGACTATTGTGATTCAAAGT